>NC_090747.1:11512366-11519648 GCF_036898095.1 Palaemon carinicauda
TAATAATAATAATAATAATAATAATAATAATAATAATAATAATAATAATAATAATTCCTTCCAAATTTAACATTGAGGTCACCAATCAGCTTTTTCGTACATCTCTCTGGGATCTTATCTACTATGCTCTACAGTTCTTGACAATATTCACCTTTCCTTTCCTGGGGAGAACCATTTATAGTGCCATGGCAACTTATAATACTAATATGGCAAAGCTTTGATTTAAACTTTTCAAGTAACAATCTGCTATAAACAGCTCTCTATTCGGTTATTGCAGTTTCTGCTCTCAGCGTCATCATTCCGACCACTTATCTTCCAACTACATCTTTTCTTCATGAATATATATATATATATATATATATATATATATATATATATATATATATATATATATATATATATATATATATATATATATATATATATATATATATATATATATATATATATATATATATATATATATATATATATATATATATATATATATATATATATATATATATATATATATATATATATATATATATATATATATATATATATATATATATATATATATATATATATATATATATATATATATATATATATATATATATATATATATATATATATATATATATATATATATATATATATATATATATATATATATATATATATATATATATATATATATATATATATATATATATATATATATATATATATATATATATATATATATATATATATATATATATATATATATAGATATGTATACTGTTACATTATTGTTGTCCTTCGAATCGAAGACGACTTCTGCTTCGCTGTGATGGGGATGAAGTAGGATCTGTTGTCGCTGGTGCCATCTTGAATGGCTGTGAAGACCAATTCTGGATCCACAAACTCTGCCACACAACTGGCAAGTCAGGTCTGGGTTGACCGGGGGTATCCGATCTCGACGGTTTTGTCTTCTCTCCCTGCGCTGTTGTCTTGCCTGGTTCCGGGTGTCTTCAAGTTGATTGACTCCAGCTTTACAGAGTGAGCGCCATAGTTGTCTGTCAGAGGCGTTCATTTATAGTTGCTCAGGTTGCATGTTGCACTTCTTGAGCGTAGCTTTGATGTTGTCCTTGTACCTCTCTTTCTGACCCCTGGATTACGCCGAGCTTCAGGGAGCTGACTGTAGAGGACCTGGCGAGGAAGCAATGTTCTGGCATACGGATGACGTGGCCGATCCACCTGAGTTGTTTTTCTGCCAATGTGGATTCTATACTCAGCAGGTTTGAACGGTGGAGAATTTCAGAATGAGGTACTTTGTCTTGCCATGTGAGCCCTAATATACGCTGAAGACAGCGAATATGGAATGCCTCAAGTTGTTTTACATGTCGACGGTAAGCCGTCCAGGATTCTGCTCCATCTAGCAAGGTGGACATGCAGACAGCTATGTACACAGCTACTTTAGTTTCTGTCTTGAGGTGTTGATTTAGGAAGACTCTGGACCTGAGTCGGCCGAAAGATGCGGAGGCATGATTTATACGGGCAACTATTTCCTCATCAATATTGTGTTTTTTAGTGAAGATGTTTCCAAGGTAGATGAAGCTATCAGCTTGTTTGATGGCTTCCCCATTCAGATGAAATTCTGTGCGATCTTCTGCAATTATTTGCTGGGATAGGATTTCAGTTTTGTTGATGTTAACTTTGAGCCCCATGGCTCGGTAAATTGATGAGACAATGGTAAGGCTGCGTTGGAGGGCATCTGGTGAGTGAGCCACTAGAGCGCAATCATCTGCATATTGGAGTTCCATTAGGTGTGTCATTGTTGTTTTTGTCACAGACTGGAGGCGCCTAAGGTTGAATAAGTTTCCGTCTAGTCGAAACTGCACTTTCAATTGATCTTCTTTGTTGAGTTGTTGGTGGCTCAGGAGGGTGACTGTAGTGAGGTAGATGTTGAATATCACTGGAGCCAGGACATATCCTTGTTTTACTCTAGTTTCTACCCTGAAAAGTTGTGATTTACTACCACCCATACTTACACAGGCTTGCATATCATTGTGTAAGTTCCTTAGAATGTTAAGGAATCTCGGAGGTACTCCAAATTTAGAGAGAGCAGTTCATAAAAGGTCTCTGTTCACCGTGTCGAAGGCCTTTGTTAGATCGATAAAGGCTATGTGAAGATCACGGTTTTGCTCATGGCATTTCTCTTGTAGTTGTCGGGCCACGAATATCATGTCACAAGTACTGCGTTCTTTACGAAAGCCACATTGCGTCTCTGGTAGTACATTTTCTTAAATGTGTTTGCAAAGTCTTGCAAGCATTATTCTTGCCAGGATTTTACTTGCAACGCCGAGCAAGGTGATGCCTTTACGTTTGTAGATGGTGACAATGTCTGAGAGAAGCCACTCATGGGGGACTTCTTCCATGTTCCAAATAGAGAGAATAAGGTTGTGGAGGTGTTGATGGAGTAGTTCAGCTGGTAGACCATCAGGGCCGGGGCTTTTGTTGTTTTTCATGGCCCTTATGGCTTGTATAGTTTCTGGGAAAGTGGGGTTGGTATCTAGGATTTCTGAGTGAGGGACATCAGGGATGTTGTTGAGGATATTAAGCTCTACAGGATTTCGTTGGTTAAGGATCAAGCTGAAATTTTGTGCCCAGTGATCTATTATCTCCTGTTTGTTTTTTAGGAGGTTTCCTTCTAGAGAGCGAACAGGAGTCATTCTACTTTTCGTTGGGCCATATAGAATTTTAATAGAGTTGTAGAAACTATGTTGATCATTTGCATCTGCGTATGATTGAGTTTCTTTTGCACGGTCATTCCACCAGTTATTTTCTATGTCTCTGAGTATTTTCTGCACTTCTGATCTTAGCTGTTGGAAGTTTTCTTTAAGAGCTACAGAAGTAGGTTGTGATAGCCATGCATCGTGCGCTTTATTTTTTGCTGTGATTAGGTCATGTATACCTTCAGCGTTGTTATCAAACCAATCTTGATGACGTCGTGTGGAGAAGCCAAGGGTTTCTTCTCCATTTTCCTGAATTATAGTTTTCAGTTTTGTCCACTCAGAGTCAAGCTCATTGTCGATGTTGGTTGGATCAATGTTAGGGATCTCAGCCAGCTTTCTTGCTATCCCGTGACGGTAGTTGTTCCGAGTAGAGGTGTCTTTCAGAGCAGGAATGTTTAATTTCTTTGAGGGAGGTTTGCGCGAAAGAAGAGGACGGATGGTTATCTTGAGCTTAGCACGTATTAGATTGTGATCTGTGTGGCACTCGGCACCTCTCATTGCACGGGTCTGGACGGCATCTTGCTGGTCTCGCTTTTTGATTATGACATAGTCGATCAAGTGCCAGTGTTTTGACCTTGGGTGCATCCACAAAGTTTTATGCTTATTTTTGAGGTGAAAAAGGGTGTTGGTGATGACTAGGTTGTGTTCTGAGCATAAGGAGAGCAATCTGAGTCCATTGCTATTCATATTGCCAACACCATTATGACCGATGGCGCCTCCCCAGATGTGGTGTTCCCTTCCCACTCTGGCATTAAAGTCACGTAAGAGGATCAGTTTATCTTCCCTTGGAGTTTGGTTAATGGCTGAGTCTAATAATTCATAGAAAGAGTCTTTTGTCTCATCTTCACTGTCCAGTGTAGGAGCGTAAGCACTCAGGAGAGTGGCATATCGACCTTTTGCAAGTGGGATGCGCCAGGACATCAACCTCTCCGAGATGCTAGCTGGTGAGTCTGGGATTTTACTTAGCAGTTTTGTTTTCACTGCAAAACCGACACCATGGTTTCTGCGTTCATTTACTGGATAACCTTTCCAGAAGAATGTGTATCCTTCTCCTACCTCTGTTAGAGTGTCCTCTTCTGGAAGACGAGTTTCACTTAAGGCAGCTATGTCAATGTTGTATCTTTGCAGTGCATGGGCGACAAGAGCTGTCCTGCGGTGTGGTCTGTCATTTTCATCACTATCAATTAGTGTGCGAACATTCCAGGTGGCAATGTTAAGGGGTATTTTTCTTCTATTACGACCGCAGTAAGGAATGCCTTGGTGGATGCGGATATCCACCCAGGTGGTAGTGAATCAGCCAATGTTTACGTTACCTTTTCTAAACCCTTCCCTGCCAGGGGTGAGCAGTGGGGCCTCCATTTCTGGCTGCTCAGTCGCACTGGAAGCTGCCGAGGGATAGACCTGATTCATACCATCTCTCCAACGACCATCACTCCAGTGCCGCCCACGTGCAGGACTCGGGCTGATGACTTCCAGCCGCATTCTCGACCTGTCACCGTCACCCTATCCTGTCGCCGGGGGACTTTTGTTGGTTGGTGGTGAGGATTAGAAATGGTGGTGAAAGCGAACGAAGTAGTGTGCTAGCGCAGAGAAAGGATTATTGTGGCTGTGGGGGTGCGCTCTTCCCACAACCACATCTTGGCCCTCCTCAACTCATGTCAGTGGCATGAACGATTCAGAACGACTGACAGCAGATTTGGGTTGCAGGGATATGCCAGAAAACCTAGTATTCCAGGAAACCACCTTATAGATGCAATGGGTGTCAGAATTCTCCGGGCGTTTCTATCTTGAGCTTTTAAATCAATACTTCTTAAATCATCATGTATTTCACTCTTCCTGGTCTACGGTTATGTAGACCTGGGTCTTTCTACTCTTCCAGTACCTTGTGGAGCACAGTTGAAAGTTTTATGAACTAATCTCTCTTAGGGAGGGTGAAGACCATATCCATACAGTAACACCGATAACACAAAAATGATATAAAGCCTAATTTTTATATTCAATTTCAGGCGACCGGATTTCCAAATTTTACTTAATCGCCCATTTTCTTTTTCTTTTTAATTTTTTTTTAAATCGATCATTAAACTCCCATTATAAAGACCTTGTAATAGCAATCATAGTTCCTAAATACCTGAATGAGTCCACCTCATTAATCGTTTCTCCTTCCAATGATATAACATCTTCCATTGCATATTAATTCCTCATCATCTTTGCTTTCTTCTATTTATCTAGATAATAATCTTATGTAAAATTTCATGCAGTCTGATAAGTAATCTTGGCAAGTCCTGCGGCGTTTTGCTAATAAAGAAAGCATCTTCATCATACTCTAGGTTTGCTAATTTCCGTTTACTAATCCAGTCAAATCCGTCTCAGCCATCCTCAGCCATTCTGTGCATTACAATATTCATAAGAAGGATAAAAAACAAAGTTGACAACACTTTAAGGAAGCCAAATTGCAGACTATGGAACAAATGATTACCTTAACCACACCTATTTAGACGGTTTACCAAAAGGAATTCAAAAACTTTGGACAATATGTGAGTTATGGAAATTGGGCAGGAATCAGTTGACATTGAACTACCACAAACCCATTTAGATAGTGGAGTAAAATTACCAAATCCCCAACAAGTGCTAACTGCTCCTCTTCTTGCTAACTTGCATAAAAAACAGAAAAACTTTGGAGATAAGATATCATTTTTCGTAAATAACAAAGGAAAAATAACATTTTGATATAAACCTCTATAAGCATCATGGTCGATGAAGGTAGCTTTAATTTCACGAGTTTGGAAAGTTAAACGTGTTAGTTTAGTCTCTGGAAAACTGGAAAGGGACTGGTCAAGTTCTGCTTACTGTCAAACATATCAGCCAAAAGGGTTGCCTTTTACTTACGACAGTGGATGACAGATCCATCTGGTTTAAGTAAAGTATGAACTGTTGCAGCCACACCAAAGAGTGCAGATTTAAGGGTAGACCACCACTTATGTTCCTGGGTTGTACCAGAAAGGGTTTCTTTTATAGTTAAATTGTATTCCTTTTCAGCTGAGACAAAAACTTGCTGAGCTAAAGCTCATAGCTGAGTATAGTTATTCCAAGTCAAATCTGATCTGCTACCCTTCCAGAAATGATAGTACAACCGCTTCTTCGAATAAGCACATTAACCATGGTTTGTCTCTCAGTCGGTACCTTAGCACACGAGAATGGATATGCCTATCAATTATGTTGATTAGAATCTCATTGTAAGGAACAACATGATCAAAATTATTAGAAAATTATGACCAATTCAATCCCAAACGATGACTCAAAATCCCATTCTAATCTGCTCAAGATTTCATATCAATCTTACATGATTAGGATACATAAAGGAAAGGCTTCTCAGAGTTCACTACTGATGAAATCAAGGCATGATCAGAGGTCCCAAATGTAGAACCAACCTTACTTGTTATGACGCCATGGGAGTCGATATATATGAAGTTAAAAACAGAAACTAGACCTGCGAGTAACTTCACTTATGATTTGCTCACAGCATGATTCAGAGGCAAAGTCCAAGGCTATTAAGCCATGGGGATCAGTAGGAGGAAAAGAATTATAGTGGCTTGAAGTCACCAACCAAAACTAAAAATTTCCTTCTTTTATTAAAATATATCTTACCTATAATGGTAAGAAGACAGTCGAAAATAGAATCACCAATGTCTGGATTCCTGAAAATCGAACACAAATAGAAGTTTTTATGTCTGCCACAAACTTATATTACCTGAATCCCATGACACCCACATTCATAGCAGGACTTATGAGAAGTAGGGTACTCAGTTCTAATATATACTGCCATTCTCCTGGCCTTACGAATAGTATCTTGTTTCAAAATTTAGCTCCTTAAAACCAGCCTCATGATGGAGAAGGCCTTACTATTAGAATTAACTGCATGCGTAGTATTACGAACTGGATGAAATTGTCTAGGAAGATATGATTGCAAAGAATGGTCAGAGTTATGAAAAATATTATGCAACATGCATAATGAACTAAATGAAGGACGGACCAAAGATTAATATCTAGATCAGGAATAAGAAATTTAATAGAGCGTAAGTTCCTGTTCCAAAAATTAAGATTAGAATCAGTAGCTGAAGACTGGACAGAAGAACAATACTCGAAACAAGATAGAATGATTGAAATAAAACACTTCTTCAGAAAAGATTGATCACCAAAAATCTTGAAAGACTTTCTCAATAAGCCAATCTTTTATGCAGCTGGAGAAGACAGAGACCTAATGTGTTTCTCAAAGTAAATTTACTGTCGAGAATCACACCTAAAATTTTAAAAGAGTCACACAAAGTTAAAGAAACATTATCAATGCTGAGATCCGGATGTTGAGGAGCCACTGTCCTTGACCTACTTACAATCATACTTTGAGTTTAGTTAGGATTCAACTTCATACCCAATGATTTACAACATGCACTGATTTTAGCTCGTTTCTGTTAAGGGATTCTGCAACGGCAGATCTGCATTCAGGATGTGGAATTGATGCATCA
>NC_090747.1:11525148-11535148 GCF_036898095.1 Palaemon carinicauda
AGTTTTAAGGAACCCAATGGTCTCCATCTGCATTTGTTTGATATATCATTGGGTACATCAATAAAGAAAACAAAAGGCTTAGGTCTATGCTTATATGTAAAATAAAGAAAAATTATTTTATTGATAATAGATTAATGATTTATCACTAACTGAAGGAAAGATGTCTTAGCTTAAGGTGTATCAAATTATTCCCTCATTTTCACCTATTAATGACCTCAGTAAAGTGTTTCAACCAACATTGTCTTTCTCCGTCTTCTGTTGCTATAAGAGATCCATCTCTATTTTTGATGAGTATACGCTTTTTCTCCTGTTTCTTCTATGATAAATTCTTACACCATAGCAACACCATGAATTTTTAGCTTTGACATCATTCTTTACTTTAATATCTAATAATTCTATCCAGTTATTCCAGGATTTTCTTTTGGTCTCACTATCAATACTATAATACTTAGCAAGCTCTACCTTGTAATTTTCATTATTTCCTCGAAAACTTTCAAAATTTAGTTTCTGCATTTGTCTCATTTTTTTCTAGTATTCCAAGTATCATTTGATACCATGGCTTTCTCCTCGTAATTGCGTGTCCCAAGACTTCGCTACCAGCTGACTGATATATGTTCTCAATATCACACCATTCTTTATTAATTGTCTGTTTTTCGTCTCTTAAAGTCTCTAAGACTGTAAATTTATTCCTGTATTCAATTGGAAATGCATCTCATCGCTGGTATCTTCTTGTAGAAGCTTAGTTGTATCAAACCTGAATATTCTATAAATATTTCTGTTAGGTGTATTCAGTTTTAATTTCAGTATGACAATGAGAAGCTAGTGATCACTTCCAGTATCTGCACCTCTGTAGCTTCTTACATTTCTCAGAGTACCCCTTCTCTCTTTAGTAATTGCAATGTGATCTCTTTGATTTGGTTAATTGCCCTATGGTGAAGTCAAGGTATATTTGTGGATGTCCTTGTACTGCAAAGGAATACCTTCAGTGAAAAGAATATTTGTTGTACAGAATTTATGAAATGTGCTCCATTTGCATTGGCTACTTTATCAAGACTCTCGAAAAAAGTCATATTATCTATTCCTGAATTATTCCTCCCAACTTCATCATTGTAGTTGCCAAAGATTGTTTAAAAATAATGAACAACTGTTACCATTATTGAAATGTTCGTCTACAGTTTCTGAGGGAAAAAAATTCATGGATGTAAAATGATACCGGAAAAAAAATTTCCTGAGCTGATTTGAGATTTGAAAGGTTTTTATGGTCACCTTGAATTTGTGTATGACAAACAAAATATATACTTATATATTATTATTATCATTATTATTATTATTATTATTATTATTATTATTATTAAATAATCTAATATTCAGTTAAGAAGATATCACTATATATAAAAGTCTACGAACTTCACTCAAAATGTCCGCAAGGCATCAAAGCTTAGTAATACTATAATATTTTACTCATTTACAAAAAAGGAGACAGAAAATAGCAGAAAAAATACTACACAGTAAGTTTACTCTAATTATTATTATTATTATTATTATTATTATTATTATTATTATTATTATTATTATTATTATTATTATTATTATTATTATTAGCTAAACTGAAATATTAGAAGGAAAGGCAAGATGCTATAAGACTAAAAGCTCTTACAGGGTTAAATAGCTCAGTTTGGAGAGGCAATAATGCAATACATAAACCCAAAAAAAAGTAATGTACAATCAAATCACTCTGGGAAGTTACGCTAAGCACATGCTGTCTATCTTGTGCGTGCGGAATAGTTCTGGTCGGCGTCGTTCGTTTAAAGGGATAAAAAGATTCCCCTTCAATTCCTCATCTTCTTAATGCTCTTGAACATACGCCGTCCTTCAGGTAATGTATGTGCAGCTACAACTCGTTGTTCGCCTCGAGTCCAGCAAGTTGAAGTAGGTCCTTAGACCTAGTATACAGAGGGACTTTCTGGGAAGAAAAGATAAAGCTCACCTCTTACTGTTGCTTATATATCGTCGTCCAGGGCGTGTCAAGCTGTCCTTAATCACGTGACGATTCCTTGGTTTTCACGCCTCCTTTCTCCTTGGCCCCATGAGTCTTTTTGAGAAGGGAACAAGATGCCGGGGATGTCCTCGAAAAAATATCACTAGAGTCAGCGTCTTTCTGCTAAAACAACCTCCTAACTTCTCGTTCGCTCTCGTGTCTTTCTACAATTCTTTCTATATCTTTACAATTACTAATAACTGCATTCGCAAGCGGAGAGGCGTTTGCTTTGTTTCAGCACGCAGAAGTCCAGTTTTGCATTAAGGACGTGACTTGCTCAACCACCAAAGAAGATTAAGTTCTCGCGGCGATACGCGAGGACACCTTCCAGGAAATATCCGACTGGCTTTGTGAACAAGAAGACACCCCAATAGTGTATGACGCCCTCAAAAAATACCTTCAGTAACAGTACTCGCCGTTGACAGCTGCCAGTATAGCAAAGCTTTTTCAACTCTCAACAACATTTGGGGGATAAAAGGGCTTCGCTCGCCCTCAGGGAAATTACCAGTATCACTCGACTGCAACCTGCCACAGACGAATCTCCTTGTTATGTGAACCTACTTCATGCCCTTTGGATACGCCGTTTACCCATACCTGTACGTGCTGCCATACTCGATGTCGATAGTTTACCCATAAAGGACTTGATGACCAAAGCCGACTCCCTTATGGACAGCCACTTCAAGACCTCCATCAACGCCTCCATTCCTGATGAAGAGGACGTCTATTCAACGTCGACCGAAGCTGAAGTGAATGCCGTAGGACATACACGCCTACCCCGTGACCGAAGCGGCGACAAAGCCACCCACCACCCACCACCCACCACTCGGTCGTGGCCCAACCAACGACCTCTACAGCCACTTACTGCCTCCCATCCGCCGCAGTTTTGCTACTACCAAAACAGGTCTCAGGGCAACCGCGAAGAAATGTGCCAAGGATTGTCAGTGGCAAAAAAACGTGCAAGTAGGCCATCGCTCGTGGCGGTGGCCTCCCTTGTTTCTGATGTTTTCTTTTTACATAATGCAGGAACGGGCGTGCGATTTTTGGTAGACACGGGTGCTTGTGGTTTTCTTTTGCCAAAGGAACTCTTTAAGACACGACGTAGTCTGTTTACGTCTGCCGACGTCCGCTTGGTAGCTGCCAACGGACCTGCGATACCCACCTAAAATTATGAGAACCTCACATTATCGTTTGCAAACAGTAAATTTAATTAGAAGTTTCTCGTTGCTGACGTCACATTGCCAATACTGAGTGCAGATTTCCTCTTTCATTTCCTCAGTCTGGTCAATGTCGCCCACTGACGATTGGTCAACGCAGACTCGTACTTGTCAAAACCACTTTAACCCGCCCCCTTCAACCTCGCTCTCCCATCAGCGCACCCACGAATGCCTACGCACACCTCCTCACATCTTACCAGAAAGTTTTCCGTCCAGAATTTCACCAAACGCCCACAGCTCCTGCCAAGCAGGGTATTTATAACAATATCAAGACAACGGGAACCCCAGTCTTCGCAAAATCCAGATGTCTGGCACCGGAACGATTGGCGGCCGCTAAACAGACGTTTGCTAAAATGGAGGAAATAGGCCTTTGCCAAAAGGCTTCCAGCCCATGATTGTCACCCTTACACATCGGTCTGAAGAAAGACTGCTCCTTCCGTCCGTGCGGGGATTACAAGCGCCTGAACATGCAAACGGAACCAGATCACTAACCCCCCCCCCCCCCCAAACATCGCTGACGTGACCTCCTACCTGCACAAAGTGAAGGTTTTCTAATCGCTCGACCTCCTGAGGGGGTATTATCAGGTGCCTATGAACCCAGAAGACATCCCTAAGACCGCCATCACCACTGTTTTGTACATATACCTTCAATTACTCCTGTTTTGGCCTTCGTAATGCTGGGGCCACGTTTCAATTATGGATGGCATCTTAGAGGACCTCCCTTTCTGAGTATGTTATGTGGACAACATACCTGTGTTCTCCTCCTCAAAAAAGGAACACCTCTGTCACCTCTGCATCAAGCTCTACTGCCTGCAACACAATGGCCTTGTAGTCCGGTACAACAAGTTTACCATTGGCGCCAACGAAGTGTCATTCTTAGGGCACCGCCTCAGTCCTGAAGGAGTCCATCCCCTCCCTGTGAAGGTAGCAGCCATTCAGTACTTCCCTGCGCCCTTAACCGTCAATGCTCTGCAGGAATTCCTGGGTATGATCAACTATCTTCACTATTTTCTGCCAGCCATTGCCGCCACTCTTGTTCCCCTCTACACCTCCCTCAAGGGCAAGCCAAAGGACCTGAAGTGGTGTCCTCTTAAAGAAGCGGCCTTCTGCAATGCAAAGAAGGCCATATCAACCGTTGCAGATCTCAATTTTCCTATCCCACATCACCCTCTCCTTCTCTCCACCGATGCCAGCGGCATCTCTACTGGTGCAGTAATTGAGCAGGTGGTCAACGGCTTTCCTAACCAATTGGCCTTCTTCAGCAGAAAATTGTCCAAGGCAGAATCGGGTTATTCTACCTTCGATCGTGAATTGCTGGCGGTGCACTTGGCTGTCCATCACTTTTGCCATTTCTTAGAAGGAACACCTTTTGTCATTCGTACAGACCACATGCCTCTGGTGCACGCTTTCACTCGACAGTCTGAAGCCTGGTCCGCCCGTCAACGTCGACATCTCTCTGCCGTAGCTGAATACAAATGCACCCTTCAATACGCCCCTAGGAAAATGAATCCCGTTGTCGATGCCCTGTCATAAAACACGTTGGCGGCCATTCAACTGGGATTGGATTACAACGTCTTGGCTGAAGGGCAACGAGAGGATCCAGAGTATCAAGCATGTAGGACATCCTGCACGTCCCTCTATTGGGAAGACTTCCCCCTTGAAGACTCCAACACCACCCTCCTCTGTGACGTCAGTACTGGTAGACCACGACCTTGGATTCCTGCTCCCATGCGCCGGCAGGTGTTTGATTTCATTCACGGCCTATCACATCCCTCATGCCATTCTACTGCACAGTTGCTGAATACGAAGTTCATTTGCCACTGCATTTCTAAGGATGCTAAGGATTGGGTCCGCGTCTGTACTTCTTGCCAAACTTCCAGAGTACATCGACACACGGATTCAGGATTGGGCACCTTTCCTCAACCTCAGCATCGTTTCGCACACATTCACGTCGACGTTGTTGGATCCCTACCCACATCACAAGGACATCGTTACCTGTTTACCGTCATCGACCGCTCCACTCGTTGGCCTGAAGCCATTCCCATGGAAACTGCAACGTCCGCCTTATGTACATCTGCCCTACTCTCAGGATGGATTGCAAGATTTGGTATCCCTAAGCATATTACTTCTGACAGGGGTACCACTTTCACCTCTCAATTGTGGATATCATTATCGAATCTCCTGGGCTTCACCCCAGATCAGACAACGGCCTACAACCCCACTGCCAATGGAATGGTGGAACGTTTTCATCGCACCCTCAAAGTAGCTTTGATGTCCTGCTGCTAAGTTTCCTACTGGTTTACTCAGCTTCCCTTGGTCCTCCTTGGATTAAGGACCACTCCTAAAGACAACCTCGACGTCTCGGCAGCTGAAATGGTGTATGGCGACCAGTTGGTCGTCCCTGCCGAATTTTTTCCTTCTGCAACCTCCTCCCCCGATCTCCAGTGCATACGTCACGTTGTGGGAAAATTTACTCCATGCCGCCAGACTTACAAGCCCCAAGCAGAGCATCACATACGGACAGACTTGCACACTGCAGCACACGTATTCCTACGCAACGACACTAGCAAATCACCGCTAACGCCCCCTTACACAGGCCTTTTCCTTGTTATCCGACACAGTCTGAAAGCATTCCTACTAAGCATTTGTGGCAAAGAAAACTGGGTCTCCATTGATCATCTAAAACCTGCTTATCTCCTTCCAGATGGCCTGCCTACAGTTCTCTTATCTAGATCAGGGCACCCTATTTAACATGTAGAGTATATCAATTTTAGGGGGGGAGCCATTTACCAACCGTGTGTCACACGATCGTACATAGTAACGACATTTCATTTTGTGTATATATTATGCTTGTATCTTTGCTCTCCCCTCGCACTAACAAGGACCTGAAATAACATGTATTTTTCTCCCCGTTATTTGTTAACCGATGCGGTGCCGGTTGAACAGGATATTTCCTGTTGCATTGAAACTGAAATAACGTGTCTATTTTTCTCACCGTTAACTGTTAATCGGTGCGGTGTCAGTTGAACAGGAAATTTCTTGTTGTATTGAGTTTTTGTATATAAAGGCGATTGTTCTTTAATAAAGTTACTCAATAGCTTTCATCCTGCCTATGAGTCACAACCTTCTTTCGGCCTGTTACAATATTATTAATAATATATCCAAATGCAACAGTTTATTTGCAATAATTTTATTATTAAGCTTATTATCAGGTCTTAGTCCCTCTTTTTTTTTCAAATCAAAGGAGTAATTTGAAGTTTCCTTTTCCCCATATGGTTCCAGGTGTCAGTAAAGAGCCATTAATTATTCTCTAACGACTTCGAATACGAAACTGTAAATCCGGTAATTACATTTCAAAACTTTAACCTGATTTGAGTAATAAATTCTTAAGCGTTCCATTTGTGATTCAATATTGAAATGGTATGGAATTCTGCAGATTGAATTGTTAATTTTAGCGAGCGAGGTCGAAAAGATTTGGCAAAATACTCGTTCAGTATCCTTAGAATTTACCTTTATTCGGCAAAATACTCGTTCGGTAACCTTAGGATTTACCTTTTTTTAAAGAATATTTAAAGTAGATTATATGTGCAAATATATATCTATTCAGACTCGGTATTAATTTCATCAGGTTAAGATTTTCTTTCATATATTTCACGGTAGGGTGCAATAATTTTTTATACCATAAAAATATTATATAAATGTGCTCTTATGATTATATGATTATAATGGTTAATCTTAGAAACTATTTGTCTTATTATAAACTCTAGAAGCTTATGACTCTAAATCAGATGTAAGGGCTTTCTAAAAACACCAGGTTAATCTTATAATGCCTTAAAATTATTAGTACTTCTCTACACCATTCAATTTGAAAGGATAATAGGGTTAACATGGCCTCTCATTTTTTATATACCTTATTTGTTACATATGAACATATTTTTCTTTATATTTCATCATATTTCATTGACGGGAGACCGCAGCATAATAAAATTATGGTTATTAGATTTGTTAACATTGTTAAATGTTTATAATTCTTGATCCATATTTATTTTGCAGACATTTCAGTCGCAAAAAATGACAAAATACGAGGCGAACTCAACCCGTCTTTCTAGCAAAGCATTCATTTACTCACTGCTCTAGGAAGGTTGCTTCAGGTAAATAGTATCTAAAGACTTATTAATATATTTTATGTTAAAAAAGGGAGAATAATCATAGGAAAAAGCCTAAATTTGGAAACAGCCTCGAGGTCTGTACGCTTGTGCATGTGAGCGTATGTAAACTTCCCTTCCTTTTCACAAATAAACTAGTAAATCACCCAACAAGTGAAATGTCTTTGGAGAAAAGAAATAAATTTTTTCCTTGACCTGACAATGGAATAGACCTCATGTGATGTAAATAAGCTATATATTTTTTTTAATTTAAAATTCAACTTTATTTTTATTTATTGTTGACTTTGGGCTTATGATACATACGGATTAATGATTATTCACTATTGGATTAAGGATTTGCAAAATCAAGAATAAACATTACTTAGCTAGAGGAAATAAAATGTGTCCCAGAAGCGAGAACAGTTCTGGAAAATTGGTAAATATTTCTGTTTTGAGTTGTTTACTTTTCATAATCCTAAAGAGAGGGAAAGCTAAACTAAGGCGAATTCATGATTGGGTATTGGACCAAATCTGTCTCGCAAATAGGCTATTATATATAGATACTATACAAAGTTAGAGAGAGATATAACCTTCATCAATCTACTTAAAGCACCACTACATTTTATGAGTTACCAGATGTCAAAGTTCTGATTAATATAAGTTTGATAATAATGATATTATATTTCAGTTGCTATGCTATTGTATATGACTATTTCACTAAATCCTGTATATTCAAATGCTTTAGAATCGTCCAAAGAAAGAACCTGTTATTTTCTGAATAGAAAAACCATTAATATTCAAATGGACTTCAATATAAGATCGGCAATGTCCTTCACTTGGAAACTTACATTTACAATGGAACCAACATTCTGAATTTAACGACGTTGATTATGCCAGCCCGTTAGCACCGAATTGAAGAGAAGCATTACCCACAGCGGGATGTTAATTTGGGCCTTTGGCAGCAGCATGTAGGGTTATTGTCTCATCAAGCTTAGACCGTTCCTGTAGTTAATGTAAAATAACCTTTATCTCTTGCAATGGGAAACGGACATAGTAATGACCAGTGGATCAGACATTTTGTAGAAGTCGTTTGATATACATAATTCACAGTGAATGTGAGCAGTATGTGTTGTTCATTCAATAACTGAATAAAAGTGGAATATGTTTTAGAAATAGAACGTTAACTTTACTTTATGTTTTATGTTTCAGGGGGAAATTGTCAGTGTATTTTTTGGGTAAAATTTGGTGTTTTAAATAAAGTAATTTAAATAATATTAAGAACCTTCCTTTTCTAAAATATTCCATACGATCATATCACGATTATTATTATTATTATTATCATTATTATTATTATTATTATTATTATTATTATTATTATTATTATTATTATTATTATTATTATTATTATTATTATTATTATTATTATTATTATTATTATTATTATCAAGAGATCTCCCAACCTCTTCACTGCACATCCTTTAGGATAGCGTCTGTCCACCAAAAGGACCAAATTCAAGAAAGATTGAGTTAAGGTAAATATTTTGCTATATGCTTTCAAAGAAAGAACATTGAATGTTGAATTCAATTATATATAAAAATATTTTGAGATTAACTGTATAAACTTTTCTTAGCGAATAAATGTCGGATATTTCGTGGACAGATATCATCATCATCATCATCGTAATCATTATTTCCTCACACGTTAGATTTCGGCAGTCGTCTCTATCTTGAGCTTTTAAATCAATACTTCTCTATTCATCATCTCATACTTCACGTTTCATAGTCCTCAGCCGTGTAGGCTTGAGTCTTCAAACTCTTTTAGTGCCTCGTGGAGCTTAGTAGAAAGCTTGGTGAAAGAATCTCTCTAGGGGAGTGCGAAGACCATGCTCAAACCATCTCAAGGTACCTCACACCATAATCTCATACACATATGGCCCTTGAGTAATATCTCTTATAGTTTCATTTATAATTCTGTCTTGCTATTCAACTCCCAATATTCAACTGAGGGTTTTGTTCTCACTTCTGCAAAATATGTTGAATATTGTTTCATTGTCATACCACGACTCATGTCAATACAGTAACACCAATCTTACTAAACTGATATATAATATACATAACCTGATTTTTATATGTAATTTCAGGCGATTTGATTTCCAAATTTTATTTAGACTAGCCATTATCTGATTTGCTTTGTTCAGTCTTTCAATAAACTTTAAGTCTGAAGATCCTGTTCTAGCGATCATTTTTCCTAAATATTTAAATGATTCCACCTCATTATTTCCTTTTCCTTCCAATGATATATCATCTTCCATTGCATATTCCGTTCTCATCACCACTGTATTTCGTCTATTTATCTTGAGCCCAACCTCTTGTAATATTTCTTGCATTCTGGTAAACAAGCTTTGCAAGTCTTGTGGCGTTTTGCTAAGTAGACTAGCGTCTTTAGCGTAATCTAGCTCTTCTAATTTCCTGTTACCAATCCAGTAATGTTATTCTGTGCCATCCCCAACTGTTCTATGCACTATAAAATCCATGAGAAGGATACATAGTTGACAACACATTCCCTTGGATTACTCCAGTGTTCACGAGAAATTCATTATATA
>NC_090747.1:11542648-11552648 GCF_036898095.1 Palaemon carinicauda
ATAAAAAAATATTTTAAACACCTTTTTATTGTAAAAAACTACCATTAATGCAGAAGCACAGGTGACTTCCATTATCACCATTAAAAAAAAAAAAAAAAAAAAAAAAAAAAAAAAAAAAAAAAACTATATACGTCCTAAGGTAAAGGCAAAACACATCTTTGAGAGAGTATCGATATCCATATATATATATATATATATATATATATATATATATATATATATATATAAATATATATATATATATATATATATATATATATATATATATATATATATATATATTCATATATATATATATATATATATATATATATATATATATATATATATATATATATATATATACATATTAAGCACGTTGAATGTAGATATACGTACACGTCGCTTCAATTATCATCATGAAATAATCTTTATATTCGTAGTAAATACCAAGGTAAACATGAAAAACTTTTAGTCTTTATCACTGCATTAATATTCCATTTAAAAGATGTACACAGTTTAGTCTCATGTTTGTTGTGAATAACTGCTCCTAAATGTCATGTACTTCTGGCTTTATTATCGTCTGAAAACGGTCCTTGTTTTCAGGGTTAGTCGTAAGTTAGAAGGGAAATACTATTATCATTTGTTTGCAACCTTGTCCGTATCTTGTGGGAAGAGAAATATATACAGTGAATAACGATGATAAATTATCTTTCTTACAACATATGATAAAATATATATCACTTCTATTAGGTTATATCCATTGCATATTTATAATTCTCAATAAGTAAATTGTTCGAAAGACCATTTATCAAATCTTGAATATTCTATTTATAATTTATGAGAAATATTTATATAGTCTGAAAACAAAGAGAAAAATACATAAAACTTAATCACTATTGTATAAGGTAAATTTTTTGAAAAGAATACAGTTATATAAAAAGAAAATATGTGGTATGCAGTAATATGTGGTATATCACTTTCTCTGTTCCCGTAGAATATTAGTTATAATAAAATATCTCGGCGACTATATTTATTACCCATAAATAAATTGATCCGATAAAAAAATCGCCTATGTACAATAGCATTCTCTGTTCCTTGAAATTAGTTATTAAGTATTTTTTTTGGGGAGTTTTATTGAGGAAGGTGATATCAACTGATAAGTAAAACGAAGTAAAACGTAAAAGAATCTGAATTCCATCAAAGAATCGACAATAAAAACCATCACGAAATTGAGAAGAAAAACTTATGTAATACAAGGTAAAAGTTGCGATTTTACTGTTCGTATTTTATCATACTAATGAATCTTTATAAAAGGGTGGATGCCCAAAATTCAGAAAAAAAAATAAATGAATAAACAGTGGTAGCGATTGGGGGAGGTATGAGGTTATTATAATTCTCATTTATTACCGTTGAAGTATCAGCTTTGGTACTTTTTTCGTTACATTATATTGAAATTCCTTTTTAAACGAACACACACACACACACACACACACACATATATATATATATATATATATATATATATATATATATATATATATATATATATATATATATATATATATATATATATATATATATATATATATATATATATGTATATATATATATATACACACACACTCACACACTTATATTTTAGTCCTTGTTTTCCTAGCACCGCTAGTGAATTATTGTAAAATTACTTGTTATTTTTATTGTTGATCCTTGGGAAAACTGACTTAACAGCTTTCCAATCTTCGGTAAGTGGAGAGCTCCTTAACCTTTGGTGGTGAATACTTGTTTCTTAATTTAAAGCATTGTGATATTGTGCTATTCTTTATAGTGAGAAGGGAGTAATATATTTTTGATTGTACTAATGGTTGTATTTATCCTACGGTAACCATTGACGCATATAATGATTGTTCGATCACTAGTGTCAACTAAAAATAGAAAAAGGTTAACATCAAGGAAAAACGGAAATTCATTACAGTGGGGGCCTGACCGGGATATGAAGTGAAGTGAAGTGAAGTGAAGTGAAGTGAAATGAAGTGATTTAAGCTCGTTAGTATAGTGATCGAATTTAGTGAATTTCCGTTAGTGTACAATCAATAGATATACCTCCACCGTTGTTAAGCTCTCCCTTCTGCGATCAAGGTGCCGTATTGTATACGTCATCGCAAGTATTATTGATAGTTTGGAGGAAGTGCAGCGCAAGGAATCGGTACTTAGTCTCCGTTCTGTTGCCTTGACGTTGCCGACTATCGTTTTTTTTTGCGTTCCTTAGTCACCCCAGACGTATTAGAATGCTTCTGGATTAATTTCCTTCATAGGGTACGCATCCCCTCTTGCCGATTGTTTGGAGGAAGTGCAGTGCAAGGAATCGGTACTTAGTCGCCGTTCTGTTGCCTTGACATTGCCGACTGTCGCTATTGCGTTTTTTAGTCACCCCAGTCATATTGGATCACTTAGGGTAACCATCCCCTCTCATCATTCAGGGATTAATTTCCCTCCTAGTGCTTTAAGTGAGTTTCGTGAAATTGATTTTGTATAACCTCAGTGTGCGTTCCTTAGTGTATTTTACATAGCAAAGTGATAGTTTAGTGAAAGTGACGTTGTGCAGCCTCCAGTGTGTGTTAAGTGGTTCTTGTATATTTAAGTGAATTTTTGTGAAAAGTGACGTTAACTAGTGCATCGTGCGTTGTTAGTCATAGTTTCGAAAAACTTAGTGACTTATGTTGTTTTTGATTTCGTTAAGGTAACGTTAAGTGGCAGTTTGGTGAAATCTTTATTGACTATTAGTGTATATTTCTTTAAAGTGGTAATATATTCATACCCGTGACAGTAATTGTTAGTGATTTATTGACATAGTGTTATTGATTCGGTGATTTAGTGACGTCATGTTTTTGATTCGGTGATTTAGTGACGTCATGTTTTTGATTCGGTGATTTAGTGACGTCATGTTTTTGATTCGGTGATTTAGTGAAGTGTTATTGATTCATTTATTTAGTGACGTGTTATTGATTCGGTGATTTAGTGACGTGTTATTGATTCGGTGATTTAGTGACGTGTTAGTGATTCGGTGATTTATTGCCCTAGTACTTGAGTGATTCGGTGAATAGACCATGAAGGGATAGAAATTTAATAATTCTGCGGTTTAGCCATTGGTGATTCAGTGTTTTAGCGATAGTGATTCGGTGACAGTGACAAAGTGCTCGTAGTGGACCAAAAGTGCTTTTTATGATCCACCATGTCTTTCAATGCAGGGAAGTTTTTTGAGGACCCTCAGGGGCACCTCTTATCGTTGAGAGATGCCAAGAAAAATGACTTGCGAAAGATTGCTGAACAAGCAGGGATTCCTGTATTGCCCTCCATGGTGAAAGCGGAACTGCTGGGTAGAGTTTTGGATTTCCTGGTAACCAAAGCTTCCGTTTCATCAGAAGAAACTGCTCCCCTTCGGCCCCTTACGTTAGGGAGAGGTGAAGCTAAGGCTATAGAGGATCCAGAATTGGTGAAGCTCAAGTTGCAGCTTGAATTGGAGAGAGAGAAAAAGGCAACTCATCAAGCTGAATACGAGCAGAAAGAAAGGATGATAGCCTTGGAACGACGGGAAAGAGAAGAAAAGATACAAATGGAGAGACAACTGGCCAGTATCAGGTTGAACGAGAAAGGCAAAGAGAGAGAGCTTGGCGAATGTTTTTCCCTCACTAAGGCTCTTAAACTACTACCACCGTTTGATGAAAAAGAACCAGACGTGTTCTTTGGTATTTTTGAGGACACAGCCACAACCTTGCATTGGCCAGAAGAACAATATGTTCTACTCATTCGGAGTGCACTGAAAGGCAAGGCTGCTCTTATAGCTTCGCAAATGTTAGAGGAACGAGATTACTATGTCCTAAAGAAAGCTGTCCTTGATGCCTATACCATTACAGCTGAAGGGTATAGGCAAATGTTCAGGAACTCCATGAAAGGAACCACCCAAACTTATTTGGAATTGTTTCAGGTCAAATCAAAACAGTTTAGAAAATGGCTAGAATCTGAAAACATAACTACCTTTGAACAATTACAGAACTTAATGGTACTAGAGGAGTTTTTGAGGAGAATTCCTTCCAACATTTCTATGTACATCAGAGAACGGCAGGAGAAGGAGGGGAAGAAGGCGGCTCTTCTTGCTGATGAATATCACCTCATCCATAAGGTAAAGAAACATAACTCTACAGATTAGGCAAGTATAAATATTTATTGTTCCTTCTGTAAACAGAAGGGACATGCCATTAAAGACTGTCCTAACCCCCGATGTCAATTTTCTAAGGTTATGCAGCCTTCTCAGCAAACAGCAGGGAACAGACCAGAGACTACTCAGAGCAAAAACCAAAGAAGGATTGCTCTCCATTGTTCTCAAGTCACAAATGACTTCTCTGATTTCCTTTGCTCTGGTACTGTCAATAATTACCCTGTAAAGTTGCTAACGGACACAGGATCGTCACAAACTATAGTAAGTGGTAAATTGAAACCTCTGACTCAGCCTACTAATAAATATGTTACCATCAGTGATTTATCCAGTAAATTAGTGTTACCTCTGGTTAATATGCATATAGATTGCCCTTACTTTACTGGAAGAACCGAAGTAGCCTTACTGGATAGAGAATTGCCTTGTGAGAAAGCTGATATTCTGTTAGGAAATGATTTAGCTGAAGGAACTGTCTTACCTAATCTCATTATTTCTCAACCAGGGTGTGTTATAGAAAATGAGCAGAACCAACAGGAAGTTCTACCTTGCCAAGCCACCACTCGTTCTGCTGCTACTAAAGCTGCAATTGGAGTTCCCACTGATGACGACACATCAAACTCCTTACCAGACTTGGTTGGTCTCCATCATGATGAATTCGTCAATCTTCAGAGATCAGATGATAGCCTTAAGGAATGCTTCAATAAGGTTGAAAATCCCTCGGATAAAAGCCATAAGTTACCCTTATTTTATCTAGAGAATAATATCCTCATGCGTCATTACAGGTCTCCTACACTGACTGAGAAAGACTCGTGGCGCGACTGTCATCAACTGGTTGTACCTTGCAGCCTCCGATCTTCAATCATGAAATTAGCCCACTCTGCTGAGAGTCATCTAGGCATCACGAAGACATGCAGGCGCCTCCTAGAAGATTTCTACTGGCCCAGAATGAAGATGGACGTAAAGAGTTTCGTAGAGAGGTGTCATGTGTGCCAAGTTACCGGAAGACCTAATGAAAAGATACCACCAGCCCCTCTAGTGCCCATTGTGGTCCCTAGTACACCTTTTGATAAAATAATTATAGATTGTGTTTGGCCTTTGCCAAAAACTAGCCGGCGTAATGAATATATACTAAGTGTTCTTTGCCTCACTACTAGGTTCCCTCTAGCATTTCCACTTAAAAATATCTCTGCTAGAAACATTATCCAGCAACTGATTAAAGTTTTTACATTGTTTGGTTTTCCTAGGGAACTTCAATGCGATAGAGGTACCAACTTTACAAGTACTTTGTTCCAGAGTGCTCTCCATCAATTTAATATCTTTAATGTTCTCTCTTCAGCCTATCATCCTCAGTCCAATGGGGCCTTAGAGAGAGTTCATCAGACTCTTAAGAATTTGCTACGATGCTATGGAATGGAAACTGAGAAGGAATGGGATGAAGACATCGACTTACTTCTGTACATACTTCGGAGCGTACCAAATGAGTCTACAGGAGTTTCTCCATTCGAGATGATGTTTGGACGAAGACCCAGGTCAAACCTCAGCATGATAAAAGAACAGATACTAAAAGGTTCTAGGAAAGAAAATCAGGTAAGCCTTCCCCAATACTTGAAGTCCTTGGAGGAGAAGTTGTCGCATATCCATGCCTTCGCTCGAAAGAACTTGCAGCATGCTCAAGAGCTTATGAAGGATAGATATGATAAGAAGGCAAAGGTAAGAGAGTTTAAGTGTGGAGATAAGGTGCTGGTATATAACTGCGTACCTGGCTCTCCCTTGAGAGAGAAATTCATGGGACCTTATAAGATTATCAGGCGGACCACAAAAACAAACTATGTTATTGCAACTCCTGACAGATGTAAGCCAACTCAGCTTGTACATGTGAACTTGATAAAACCCTATCATGAATCTACCACAGGTATAGTTAATCATGTAATTCATGACTCTAAATCTGCCAAGCAGAGTTTGTCACTAACGCCTCTTGATCACAGGTCACAGAATGAGATGCAGAATGAGGTGCAGACTCCTACCAAGGTTGGTACAGACGTGAGCCACGAGGATGACGAGACTGATTTCAGTGTGAAGTCGACTTTGTCTTGGAAGGACATGAACAATTCGGAAATTCTTAAGTCCCTTCCACGGTTCCTAGACTGTTCACCAAATCAAAAGAAAGACTTGAGTATACTCATTAGCAAGTATGCATCAATTTGTTCAGATAGGCCTGGAAGTTGCACCAAAGTAAAGCATGATTTAGTACTAGAACCTAATACAAACCCCATCAGACAATCTTTTTACAGGGTATCTCATCGCCATCTGCCTATCTTGAAACAGGAAGTGGAATACCTGCTGGAACATAACCTCGCTAAGCCAAGTACATCCCCATGGGCTTCTCCATGCATTCTGGTAAGGAAAGCCAACAATACCTACCGCTTGTGTACTGATTATAGAAAACTTGATTTAAAGACTGTAAAAGACTCTTACCCGTTGCCCAGAATAACTGATATAATAGATTCTGTCAGTAATGCCAAATATTTAACTCAAATAGACCTTCTGAAAGGCTACTACCAGATTAAGCTAACCGAAAGGGCCAAAAAAGCTTCAGCATTCATCACTCCTTTTGGTTTATTTGAATATAATGTATTACCATTTGGCCTAACCAATGCCCCAGCTACATTTCAGAAGACTATGCAAGACATCATCAGGGGTCTCCCCCATGTACATGTGTACCTGGACGACATTGTCGTAGCAACCACTACCTGGGAAGAACACCTGAGAATACTAACTTCCCTCTTCGAAAGATTAAGAGAGGCAAACTTGACCATCAACCTTGCAAAGAGCTCCTTTGGTAAAGGTCAGGTAACTTATCTCGGTCACATCATAGGCAGTGGCACTATTGTTCCTAAGGATGTGAACATTGGTGCCATCCAGGAATATCCAGAACCAAGGAATAGGAAAGAGCTTAAGACATTTCTAGGCATGGTATCATACTATTCCCGATTTTGCCCTAATTTTTCAACAATCACTGCTCCACTTTTTGCTCTAACTTCAACCAAAGTACCTTTTAAGTGGACATGTAATCATAACAGGGCCTTTGATCAGCTAAAACTATTCATGGTTTCCAAGCCACTTCTACAAGCTCCTGACTTCACCAAACCTTTTTTCCTTCAGGTAGATGCCAGCAACATCGATTTTGGTGGTGTTCTTCTACAGGAAATTGTGAGTGATGGTGCCGTTTCCTTGCCACTGTTGGAGAGACTCTTGCCCATAGCCTATCATTCTGGATTCTTCAAAGGGTCACAACTCAGATGGGCTACAGTAGAAAAAGAATTATTCAGTATAATCAACACTATGCTACATTTCCGTCCGTATTTTGAAGGCCTAGACAATGTTGTTGTCTACTCTGACCACATGCCGCTGAGTTTCCTCCACCGTGCGAAGTTCACCAACCAGAAACTTCTCAGATGGTCCTACATTCTCTCCTCATTTAACATCGAAGTGAGGAAAATCTCGGGATCACGGAACACAATCGCCGATGCCCTATCGCGTCAACCTCGGCTCCATAGGAGTTGAGAAATATTATTTTGAATTGTATAAGTCTCAATTTTTTGTTATATTCTTGAAATAGTCTTGGATAGTAATTTTACTTTTAAAAGGGGAAGAATGTAATGTCCTAACATATTTCTAATTGTTACCTTTATATTAAGCCTCCTCAACTGCCATCTGTTGTTTGGTTATGTCTCCAGACTTATATTTTAGTCCTTGTTTTCCTAGCACCGCTAGTGAATTATTGTAAAATTACTTGTTATTTTTATTGTAGATCCTTGGGAAAACTGACTTAACAGCTTTCCATGCTTCGGTAAGTGGAGAGCTCCTTAACCTTTTGTGGTGAATACTTGTTTCTTAATTTAAAGCATTGTAATATAGTGCTATTCTTTATAGTGAGAAGGGAGTAATATATTTTTGATTGTACTAATGGTTGTATTTATCCTACGGTAACCATTGAGGCATATAATAATTGTTCGATCACTAGTGTCAACTAAAAATAGAAAAAGGTTAACATCAAGGAAAAACGGAAATTCATTACAATATATATACACACACTCACACACACACACACACACACACACACACACATATATATATATATATATATATATATATATATATATATATATATAAAATATATATATATATATATATATATATATATATATATATATATACTGTATATATATATATATATATATATATATATATATATATATATATATATATATATATATATATATATATATATATATATATATATATATGTATATATAATAGTATATACATATATATATATATATATATATATATATATATATATATATATATATATATATATATATATATATATATATATATATATATATATATATATACATATATATATATATATATATATATATATATATATATATATATATATATATATATATATATATATATGTATGTGTGTTCAATGTATTCAGAAACCCAATCTTTTTATTGATAAAAACTAGTTCATAGTTCAAAAAGTCATTCTAATTTTACTTACTTATTTATCTATTTTAAACTTATTCTATATCGTTTATATCTGCTGACAAATGATGAGGTTATATTTTTATCTCTAATATTTCCTTTTTTTTTTTATTCTGAAATAGAAATAGTGTTTTATGTATATAATCTGTCATCTCAGAATTTTACATTTTTAATTTTTAGCGAGTCTATAGCATTTTTAAGATTATATTGTTTTTTCCTTGTTTTTGCTTTTATAGCTAAAAAATATGTTTTTCCTACTAATGTATATTATAAAGAATTGTATTTATCTATGTATATTAAGTATACGAAATAAAGTTGATTGATTGATATATATATACAGTATATATATATATATATATATATATATATATATATATATATATATATATATATATATATGTATATATATATATATATATATATATATATATATATACATATATATATATATATATATATATATATATATATATATATATATATATATATATATATATTTATATATATATATATATATATATATATATATATATATATATATATATATATATATATATATATATATATATATATATATATATATATATATATATATATATATATATACATATATATGTATATATATATATATATATATATATATATATATATATATATATATATATATATATATATATATATACATACATATATACATATATATATATATATATATATATATATATATATATATATATATATATATATATATATATATATATATATATATATATATATGCAGTTATACTTGTCGACACGAAAGAATTTACTTACAAAATTTCCTCTCCCCGAAACAGAAAGGAGGTACGGTACAAGAGCCTGAACGTTCCCGAGACAGATTTCAAAATTCACACGCTGCCTGCTCGTAATGTCGCTCCCCTTCTCCTGCGCTCCCATTGGTAATCTCCTACTATGATGCTAGTTACCACCATGAGATCCTGATCTCCAATTGTTCAGCATCTACTGTACTGTATCCCATTGTACCAACTGTGTATCACACGATCTTACATAGTTCATTTTGTGTATATATTGCTTGTATCTTCGCTCTACCCTCGCACTAAAAAGAACCTGAAAAAACCTGTCTGTTTTTCTCAGCGGTAACGTTGTCAATTTTGAACGAGGAAATTTCCTGTTGCCTTGAGCTTTTGTAAATAAAGGAGAGTGTTCTATAATAAACTCACTCAGTTGCTTTCAACCTGTCTTTGGGTCACA
>NC_090747.1:11557648-11562648 GCF_036898095.1 Palaemon carinicauda
GTATCAAAGTCATAAAAGCCTGTATTACAAATCAATGACATTAGCGTTAGAAACGCTCGACACACATGTCTGCACTTATGCTAGGTTCACCTTCGGAAATGGAACAGTCTGGATGGGCAACACAGTGCCCTCACTTAGTTTGTAGTACAGTATGTAACTACACACTCACCCTGGAATTAATCGTCCCAATTAAGACCACTGTTCCTCGCAGAGTTAAACAGTAGGGTTAACACCGCGACCCACTGCTACCACAGATCTCTTTTAGTTCCTCTACTTGCTTCGCATAGTGGCGAAAGAACACTCTGGAAGACTTCCAGCCAGTGTATGAACGGAGATGTTCAAAATCCATACAAATAAAGAAATTTAAGAATGAGGCAACTTTCCTCGGATCGTGACCTGCGGGTGTATTGTTAGGATCCGCTCTGCGAATAAAATATGTGATTTTCGCTCTGAGTTGATTCAGAGATAAATTTGAGCCTGATGTTTCTCCCCTGAATAGTTGACCACCCTTGAAGTCTGAAGTGCTATGAAGATAGACCTTTAGGCATTCTACTGGACATAGAGATGCATCTTCTTTCAGAGGGCAGATTCTCCAGGGACCCCACCTGTTGGTGGGTAACTCATTCTTGGCGAGAAACGTAGGATCCGGAAACAGGTTCAGTTCTCCCCCATCCAGGAACTGAACACGACCTGCCTCTCTCGAGAGGCTACAATCTCACTAACCCTGGCCCCGGACGCGAGTGCAAAATAGGAAAATAACTTTTTGTGTCAAATCCTTTAACGCACACTCTTCATTGCTCAACAGAGAAGCGAAATGAAGAACTTGTCTAAAGACCATGAAATGGGCTTTGGAGGTGCTGAAGGTCTGAGCCTAGCACAGGCTTTCGGGACTTTATTAAAGATCTCGTTACCTAGGTCGACCTGGAGGCATATAGAATGGGTCTTGTCAAAGCAGACTTACACGCTGAAATCGTGTTCGCTGCCAACCCTTGACCATGGAGGTGGAGAAGAAAGATAAGCAGAAGTCTGTCAAGATCTCCTGCGGATTCTTCGCCTTGACAAAAGGCCACCCATTTTCTCCAAGATGACTCATATTGCCTTCTAGTAGATTTGCACTTATATTCCTCAAGGAAGTCTACACTGGCTTTCGAAATCCCGAAACGCTTTCTCACCGCTAGGGAGAGAAAATCATGAGCTGCAGGGTCCGGGTTTTCTGTAATGAAGCGCAGACAGTTGACTTCTGGACTCGCTGGGTCAGAACTGGATCTGGTAGTGGTACAAACTTCAGCTACAGTTCCAATGCCAGGAGGAACCACACGCTGTTCGGCCACTTGTGGGCCACTATTGCCGCTACCCTTTGAAGGATCTCAGTTTGTTGAGGACCCTCAACAGAAGGTTGTGAGGAGGGAACAGATAAATCTTGGACCATCTGTTCCAGTCGAGGGACATCGCGTCCACTGCTTCCGCTAAGGGGTCCTCGTACGGGGCACGTACAGGGGCAACTTCTTGTTGTCTTTCGTCGCAAAGAGGTCTATCTGCAGTTCTGGGACTGATTCAGAATGAAGGAGAATGATCCTGCGTCTAAGGACCATTCCGACTCTATCGGTGTGAACCTGGATAGAGCATCCGCTGTCACACTGCGGACTTCTTGAAGGTGAACTGCCGACAGGTACCACTTCTTCTTTTCCGCCAATCGGAAGACGGCCAACATCACCTGGTTGAGAGGTGGTGACCTCGATCCTTGTCGATTCAAGTATCTCACAACTACCTCGCTGTCCATCACCAACCTTATGAGGATCGAGTGACGCGGGGAGACTTTCTTTAAGGTAAGGAGCACTGCCATAGCTTCTAGAAAGTTTATGTGAAAGGTCTTGAATAGCTTGGACCAAGTCCCCTGGACTTTTTTCCGATGAGAGTGACCTCCCCATCCCTCCTTCGAGGCGTCTGAGTGAATCGTCACCGACGGGGAGGTGGCTGAAGAAGAACCGACTTCTTTAGATGTCTGGCTTGGGACCAAGGCCTGAGAAGAGTACTTAGCCGAAGCGGCTGGTCTTCTCAGATCTCTTCACGCGTTTGATGCATAACTTCTCCAAACTCCGATTGCATCCTTTAGCTGTGCTCTTAGCACTGGGTCTGTCACCGAAGCAAACTGGAGAGAGCGCAGTACTCTCTCCTGCTCGTGTCTTGATATCCTTTCGGAATCTTGAAGTCTCTTGACAGAACCCGCTATCTCCTTCCTTTTCTTCGCCGGGGTGGAGAAACGGTGTGACAAAAGGTCCCAGTGGATTCCCAGCCACTAGAACTTTTGAGATGGAGAAAGTCGAGACTTTTTCTGTTGATCTTGAAGCCTAGGTACTTAAGGAACTGGATCACTTGACTGGAAGCTTGCAAGCATTCTGTCTCGGATGCTGCCCACACCAACCAGTCGTCCAGGTAGGCTACTACCTGAATTCCCTTTAGGCGTAATTGTTTGAGAGCTACGCTCGCAAGCTTCGTAAAAATCCTTGGGGCTATGTTTAGCCCGAATGGCATGGCTCCGAAGGCGTATAGTCTTCGTTGTAGCCTGAACCCTAGGTAGGGGGAGAGTCGATGGCTAATTGGAATGTGCCAATAGGCGTCTGACAAGTCTATAGAGACGGAATAGGCCCTCTTTGGCAGTAAGGTCCTTATGTGTTGCAGTGTTAGCATTTTGAATTTGCAATTCACTATGAACTTGTTGAGTGGCGACAAGTCCAGAATGACTCTGAGCTTTTCCGAGTCTTTCTTGGGATCACAAAACAGCCTCCCTTAGAAATTGATGGGCTTCACCCTTCGGATCACCTTTTTCCTCCAACAGTTCTTGAACGTACTCCTCCATAACGGGGGTGGAGTGTTGGAAAAACCGAAGGCACGGGGGTGGAGTGCTGTACCAGCTCCCGCCCAGTCCATTCTTGAGTAGGCTGTGGGCCCAGGGATCGAAGGTCCACCGATCCCGAAATTTCAGAAGTCTCCCTCCTACCGGTATCACCTCACTTGGACTGCCGTCCTGAGGTCTTGCCTTCCTGACCACGACCACCCCTGAATCCCCTTCCCCTTGAGGGGCGTCTAGACGAGCCTCTGGCTGCTCCTCTAGGCTTTGCTCAAAAGGAAGTAGACTGCCCTTCGAACGCTGGGGTGAATGCCGTGGACTGTGTCGACACGGCCTGGGGTACCCACTGAAAGGTGGTCGGGGTTTGTGCCACGATCTGGGGCACTGGGGGCAATGGCAATTGCAGTTGCTGTTGCTGTCTAAGAGGCTTGGCTGGCCGAGACGGTAGCCTAGTCCTCATAGTCTTCCTCTTTGGTTGAGGACCCTCATCCGGGGAAGACTTTCTTTTGATAGCCAGGCCCCACTTCTGGAGAAGGTTTCTATTCTCCAAGGCGGCCTTATCAACAACTTCTTTGACCAAGTCGGTAGGGAAAAGGTCTTTTCCCCAAATGTTGGAGGAGATTAGTTTCTTTGGCTCGTGCCTCACCGTAGCCGAGGTAAACACGAACTCCCTACAAGCTCTCCTTGCCTTGACGAAGCCATAAAGGTCCTTCGTCACTGTGGCCAGATGAGGCTTGGCCACTACCATGAACATTTCATGGACCTTGGGGTCACTTGCCATCGTCTCGGGAGTAGTCTGAAGAGACATTGAGGCAGTCAGTCTTTCTTTTGTATCGAGCTCACTTCGCAAAAGAAAGTCAGACAGCTTAGGGAGGTCCATGCCGAAATGACGTCCGGCAATATCAGCCTCCAACTTTCCCACTGAGAACGTAAGATGGACGTCCTTCCAGTCTTTGTGGTCCATAGGCAGGGCCAGCGACAAGGGTTTACACTCCTCTAGGGAGGGGCAAGACTTGCAGGCCTCGATTGCTTTTAGTACAGCCAGAAACCCTTTCTGTAAAAAGGGGAAGGCTCTAGTAGACGAGGACACAAAGGAAGGGAGCTTCCTATTCAATGCGGCTACCTTTGAGTTAGAGAAGCCCCTCTCTTTCATCGAGGATGAAAGTAGAGCTTGAGCCTTAGCATGGTCCATCACTATGACCTCCTTCGGCTCTGTCTCCTCCTTTGAAGCTGGTTCCTTCCTCAGCCGGACATAACAGTCCGGATATGATGCCTTGCTGGGCCAGAATTCCACCTCCTCCAGGGGAACTGAGCCCAGCTTATCCGAGATGACGATCTTTCCAGTCGTCATCGGCATGTGCTCAGCATACCTCCATGGGTTAGCATCTGAGCACAAGGGAAGGTCTTTCACATTGAGCTTTTTCTGGGGCCCATGTGATTCTGCAAGGCACTGCATTCGCAGTTCCATTGCAGCCGCCTTCTCCTGATTCTCCTTCTGCATTTGTTGGATCATTCCAACAATAGAAGAGAGGGCCTGTCCCAGCTCTACTGGGAGACCGGCCGATGTAGAGGGGCTTGAACTTCATCCTGGGCTTCTGCCAGGAGGTCTTCCTCCTGACACCCGTCCACATCAGACATCCTGTCATCTAGCTGGATGTCTTGCATCGCGACCGCGACTTCAGCATCCACCTGGATCTGAACTTAGGGGATCTCCTCTTGAGGCTGGGGAATCACTGCATCAGCTGATGCCTTAGGGAAAGGATACGCCCTCATCTTCTCACTTGGAAGATAAGGGCCAGAAGTGTTCTTTTGGAAGCCCCTTACCCAGGTACGAAGCTTCTTCCTAGCTATTTAAATGTCTCAGTAATCAGGTTAGTGCACACAGTACATACCTGAGGGTCCCAATACCGGAGATCATCCTTGGAGACAGCGTATGCTGCGTGTCTCCTACAAAACTCATGTCCGCAGAGGTTCTTGCTGCTGACATTGCAGAAAGCACTTCCCCACTTCGGAGTGTCCTTCTGTAAAGAGAAGAAATTTCCATGAGTATCAAGTGAACTATGTATCACTGGATATGCATAGTATAGCATAACAATTCAGAAAGGAAAGACACACACTTGTGTTTCCCTCACAGCCCATTGTTGCAGCCTTC
>NC_090747.1:11569676-11579676 GCF_036898095.1 Palaemon carinicauda
ATTTTTACTCCTCTCTGGGTTGTTTTTTCTGTTTCAGTCCATTGACCGATAACAACTTACTTATCTAACCATGTTTTTAGCTTAGCTAATAAAAATAATAATATTAATAATAATAATAATAATAATAATAATAATAATAATAATAATAATAATAACAACAAAAACAACAGCAACAACAACAACAACAACAACACCAACAACAACAAGAGCAATAATAATAATAATAATAATAATAATAATAATAATAATAATAATAATAATAATTTATAATAATAATAATTATGATATGTTTATAATAATATACGTATATATTACAATTTAAATGATACTATTCTTATCAATATCTAAAACTAACCATAAGGTTCCATCAATGATTTGAAGGAAAAGTTTCTGAGAAATTTTGTACAAGTCCCTTTGAGGGCGTCATCTGGTTTATAGGAAGTTTGGAAAGCCAACAACATCTGGGGTGGAGTTTATGGTGTAACTTGGTAAATTTATGGTTCTTGTTTACCTAGTTTATTACAGGTTTCATGTCATAAAATTGATTAATACATTGCTAGTTCATTGTTTATGGTATTTGGTGGTTTCAACTTATATTTGATATATGAAGAATACTTGTAATGTCTATTGGAATTTTAAGTAAATGTGTTCAAATGACAGTAAAGACAATTTAAAAAAAATATATATATAGTAACCACGAGATAAAACCAAGGATGATACTTTCTTGTAATTACTACACTTCATCTACAAATTATTGCGAGAGTAAATGATGATATGCCAACAAGTTATGAAAATGTCAATAAGAAAAAAAAAATAATTATAAGAGCTCTTGAATTCAATTTGCATTGATATCTTATTTTACAATAGGTTATAAATATTAAAATCTGGTTATCGTTTTTTATTACCTAGCCATGATAAAGATTCAATTAACTGAAATAATGATCTAATTCTACCTAGAAAATTTTAATCAGTTCCAGATAAAATAAAAAATAAATCAACCTGATGCATAATTCAAAGGCCGTTCAGAATGGAAAAAAGAGTATTAGGCAATTCGTATTTGCTGATTATGACATCAAGATTCTTGTGTAGATTAGAAGATTATAAAATTACCCATTATGTATTGTGATTTTGTATAAAATAAGATTTTATATGTTGTAGTTTGATAGTCAATATGGAAAGATCCTTAATATTGAATATATGTTTAGAAAATGTATGAATTTATAGATTATTTAGAGGAATTGTTTACCCATAGTAATTTATGTCTAAAGTGATAGAAAAACTACCGAAAATAGATAAACACCTTCAACAAATATATAATACAAGAAAAATTAAGAGAAAATCAATGATTATTATAATTATTAGTTGCTATGCTATGACCATGGTTAGAAAAGCAGGATGCTATATGGCCATGGGCTCCAACAGGGAAACTGCTCAGTTAGGAAAGAAAAAAAAGGATGAATAAAATATTTCAAGAGCAATAACCACGTTAAGATATTTCTATATACACTATAAAAACTTTAGCTAGACAAGAGGATGAGAAATAAGATAGAATAGCATGGCCGAGTGCACCCTCAAGAAGAAAACTAACCCAAGACAGTAGAAAACAATGGTACAGAAGGTATGGGACTGCTCAAGACTAGAAAACAATGGTTTGATTTTAGAGTGTCATTCTCCTGGATGAGCTGCATTCTTATCCTAAAGAGTCGCTTCTACCCTTACCAAGAGGAAAGTGGCCACTGAACATTTACAGTGTAGTAGTTAAGTACTTGGTGAAGAATTGTTAGATAATGACATTGTTCTCAGAGGAGAATACACTATGTAAAGAATAGGCCAGACTATTCGATGTATGTGTAGGCATAGGGAAAATGAACCGTAACCAGAGAGAGGGATCCAATGTAGTACTGATTGGCCAGTACAAAGGACTCTCTAGCGGTAGTATTTCAAAACAACCAGCAAATTACGAATAAGTAAACATGACGATTTATTAAAAAATTTCCTGTTCCCGAAATAATAATAATAATAATAATAATAATAATAATAATAATAATAATAATAATAATAATAATAATAATAATAATAATAATAATAATAATAATAATAATAATAATTTCAGTAGTTATAGTGGCTATGGCTGTTACAAAAATCATACCAACGGGTTTTAGGTTTTCGTTATATATCTAGGCAATAGAAAAGAGGTTCGGCTACAACTAACGGGTGCAAAACATTCTAAGTAAAAGGGATACTTAATATCATCGCCCATTTCAAAATACCTATTAATAAAATGAAAATGGTTAGATATTTGGTATTATGTAGAGATTATAAAAAAAAATACTTACAATAAATAAATACATCATTAACAAGAGATGTAATTTGCTCTATAGTGTTGACTATAATGTTTTCTAATATAATATGTACCATTAAGATATGCAGTACTTCACCTAGTTTACAAATATGATGCAGTTACCTTACATATGAATATTAGTTTTTACTTTAGATTAGGCAACTTGTTATTTTTCTTATTTTCAGAAAAGATTTGGTCACCTTACTCAATTTTATCTCCAAATCCAAAAGTATCACTGAACCTTGCACACGCTAAGTCTCTGGGCAGTTTGACATAAAAAAGCATAAATTTATTTATATAGCCCTTTTATCACATAATGCTGCTTCCTAAAGATATATTTTCACTCAATATAACACTAATCTTCAAAGGAAACTTTTGATATAATTTCCCATTTAATAGCATCTACTCTACCAGAGCAGGTCATTAGATTTTCACTAACACCGTCAAGATCAAAAAATTTTGGAGAAGTTATTTGTTTAAAAAAGAAAAATAAAAAACTAAAAGAAATTTGCCTTCAAGCATTTTTATCTATGTATCTATGTATCTATATATATATATATATATATACATATATATACATATATATATATATATATATATGTATATATATATATATATATATGTGTGTGTGTGTGTGTGCATATATATATATATATGTGTGTGTGTGTATGTGTGCGCATATATATGTATATATATATATATATATATGTATATATATACACATCTATATATATATATATATATATATTTATATATATATATATATATACTTATATATACATACATATATATATATATATATATATGAGTGTATACATATATATACACATATATAAATTTATATATATATATATATATATATATATTTATATATATATATATATATATATACATATATATATGATTAATTTTGCACAATTAGAGGTGTTTACAATATTCAAAGAAGACATATATTTCAATAACTTTTTATCTGGATTCTCTTACCGATCTCAGAATCGGGGGGCCCAAGACAAAACCACTCAAAGACAGTAGCTGCTGGCTGGCCAGGGAATCAAACATTGGTGAACGAAGCTGGCATGAGAGTGATGATACCATTCAGCCAAGTGAAGCAGGGTTTGATTACCTTGGCTGCCAGAAGCTATATTTGACTGATCTAGCCTCGGAACTCTGACCTTGAGTTCGGTAAAAAAAAATCCAGACATCATGGAAATAAAATATATGGTTTTTTGAATGAATAAATATATATAAATATATATATATATATATATATATACATATATATATATATATATATATGTATATATATATATATATATATGTATGTATATGTAAATATATGTATACATATATATTCATATAAATAAATAAATATATATATATATATATATGTATATATATATATATATATATATACTGTACATATATACAGTATACTGTATATATATATATATATATGTGTGTGTGTATATATATATATATATATATACATACATATATATATATATATATATATATAGATATATACGTATATATTTATATATATATATATATATATGTATATATGTATATATATATATATATATATATGTAGATATATGTACATATATGTATATATATATATGTATATATATATATATATATATACACATACATACATACACATACATACATATGTACATATACATTTATATACATACAACATTAATATCATAAATACATTCAATTCTACATTAGTTGGTTAATGTTTATATGTAAAGAGATTTGTAAGCTATATAAAAAAACACTAACCACCTATGTAGAATTGAATGTATTGTGAATAATTAACGTCGCTGTGAAATTAATATTTAGACCTAAGCTACCATTCATTAAAGGGTACAATTATTTTATATAGTATGCACTAGTATATTGGCACTATATAGTGTTATGCTCGATATAAGTATTGATATATACATGATTATATGTTTATGATATTAATGTTGTATGTATATAAATTTATATGTACATATGTATGTATGTGTATGTATGTATGTGTATATATATGCAAGTGTGTATGTATGTGTATGTGTATGTGTATGTATGTATGTATGTATGTATATGTATGTATTTATATGTATATATATGTATATGTATGTGTATGTACGTATATATGTATGTATGTGTGTATATGTGGTATATATGTATATGTATGTGTATATATATATATATATATATATATATGTATATGTATGTTTTGCTTATGTAATTATATAGATAAGGCTACCGTGTTCTCATATAAATAAACTGTACTGAAAAACAAGAATTTACCCGCCACTAGAAATGACCCTTTTCGGCAGGTGTCTAATGAGCTTGGGGACTCCACCCACTTAAACACCTGACCCAAGCACAGGTAGCTGGTAAGGGAGTGTCATTGTTCTTTAAATCTCTATATGTATGTTCGTACGTTTGCTTTCCCTATAAAATGTAAAGAAGCCTCTCTCAATAAATCAGTCCTCTGAGGAAGTATCACGAAAGTAGTCAGGACTTAAGCGTATATTCCGTATTTTCATTTTCCCTGTGGTTCTTCTGCATCTGAGCATCACGTTTTCCTGTGATTTTTACGCATATATATATATATATATATATATATATATATATCAAATATCCAGATTTTAAAACATAATATGAACAGTTATGTAATAAGCAAAAAAAAAGTCTGATAAGTATGGTTTAGAGATAAAAAATAGGTACTCCCAGCTACTTGATGACATGGAAGTAAGCGAAGAAAAAAATTAACAGTAATCTAACAAAATTTGTATAGGAAACACTACCAAATATAAATCGAAAATTTCCTGAACCAGATCAAGGAAAACTAGGAAGAAAGATAGAGAAAATTATAAAGAAAAGATTCGAATTGATAGTGAAACCAATGAGATATGAAATAGAATTTACAGAAAAAAAAATAAAGAAACTAAAAGATCAAGACTGCTGTAAACGCAATCGGACAAAAAATCATAGAAACAATAGAAAAAGGAAGAAGCCTCAAATTGATGATAAGGAGACTTGGAAAAGGATACTATTAGACGTTTACTTGGAAATATGAGAATTGGGAAACAAATAGTATAGGATGATAAAAACTGCTGAAAGTTTCTATACAATGCTATTCATTAGTGTTATAAGAGATAACTTGGCCAACGGAGTTTACTAGATTTCCGTCAAATTTATGCCAAATCTAACAGTAGGAGTAGTGAAGAAAACATTAAAAAACACGAAAAGAGGCAAAGCCGCAGAAGGAGATGGCATAAAAATTACTAAATTAACAGATGGAGGAGATTTGCAATAAAAAACTCTGAACTTTTCACAAAATGTCTTAAAGAATGCTCCATACCAACACCCTTGGAAAACTTCAGCATTATACTAATTCACAACACTCAAGACCTAAAACAACCCCCCAAAAATAATACTGCCCAATAAGTTCATTCTCGGTAATATATGAAATATTTCCAAAGACCATAGTTCAATAGAGGGACTGCATATATTCGAATATGGAAGTTGTACAGAGGTTGCACAGCTATGTGTACATTTTACCAAAATATTAAAAATTATTGCAATTTAATAAAATTATTTGTTTTGTGTGTTCTTTAGCATTTCTTTTTTTAGAATTTACCAAAAAAAAATTATGAAAGGGTAAAAATGAAGAAAAATTCAAAACATTCCTTTTCATAAATGACTTTATTTATTCAGCCAACAATCCTTTACCCAATTCATAATGACTCACACATTTATTTTCCATATAGGCAATGCCGTTTATACACTTTATGGGTATGATATGTCTAAAATAATTTAATGATGCAAAGAAAGAGTGGAACATTGACCTACCTTTCATCAAGCAATTCTTTAACAAGGTAAAGCATACAATATGGTGGGGTCTGTGGTATTTGTCAACATATTGGCCTGGAAAAGGCCTTTTTGTTACTATAGATTCCATTGAATTTTAAAGTCTACCCCTTCTTTGAGTTTTGGTCCCCTTATATTCCTGTAACATAGTCTTATTAATTTTCTCCCTGTGTGTTTTTTTTTTTTTCAGATCCCGCTTAGCAGTGCATAATTATGCTAGGCAAGTTTGGATTAAAGCGCCGACATATGTATGACATTTTAAAAGAATTCTTTCCTTGAACATCATCACCAATGAGCAACAATGACAAAACAAACATTAAAATGTGTTAGTGTGCACTATATATTATCATTCATATATATTATTATAAAGTAGGATGCATTTATTTTATCCTACAAACCGACACTTGTCATTCGAAATCTGTTAACAACTAATAATTGCTAAGCAAGTTTTGTGTGACTAACCCTTTTCATAGGATTATATTCATATTGGATGGGGTATGAGAAAATTTTGTGAAAAATCAAGGGTTACGGGTACTAAAAAAAAAGTTAGGAATCACTGCTACAAAGAGAGAGAGCGAGAACTATAAAAAGCATGAGAAAATGGAATTAAGATAACTGCATTATATAAACATATATATATATAGGTACGCATAAAAACACACGCACACACACAAACACACGCACAAAAACAGGCACAAGCAGATGCACACAAACGATAGGGCATAGATATGAGCATAGGCAAGTTTATTCGAGTTACCCATTAAACCAGACAGATAAATAACCCATTTTCTCAGATGGTGCGGGTGAGTGGGGTGGAGGATTTACACAGCAATTCTTACATATGCTTCTCGGATAGGTGTTCAGGGCCGATGCTGGATAGAAAGGGATATAATAGTTAATATTTGACGAGTACAATTATGAACAGAGAGAGAGAGAGAGAGAGAGAGAGAGAGAGAGAGAGAGAGACTTTTTGATTAACAGAAAGTTATATATGATGAATTACATGCATTAGTAATATATTTGGTAGAATTTTTTTTTATAAGCTAGTGAAGAAAAACTTGATAGTTTTGTATTCCTTTATTGAAGATGATATATCATTGTTCACAAAATCATCAAAGATGAACATGGATTTGGTGAAATTATTATCACGATTGACACTAAACTCTTTCTATAGAAACACCAAAAAAATTCTCGAAAAAATTTCAATATTTTTGTATTGATTTTCATTATACATTTTGTATGCCAATATAATGAGATGGAAAAGAAGTTGATGTAAGTTGTCTGAAGAATCACATAACCATTACAGTGATCACATAGAAAAGAGGAAATAAATCGTGACGTTGTTACTAAATGATTAAGTGGCGTTTCTTTAAATATATATAAAAAACATATAATTTACTTGTGAATGCATTTCCCATAATAGTTATTGCATATAATTGTGTAAATAAAATATGAGTGTATGCGTTTATGCATATGTGCTTATATACATACACACATGTATGTATATATATATATATATATATCTATATCGATATGTATACATATATATATATATATATATAAATATATATATATATATATATATAATACACATATATATACATATATATATATATATATATACATATACATGTATATATATATATATGCATATATATATATATATATATATACATATATATATATCTATCTATATCTATATCGATATATATATATATATATATATTTAGATATATATATATATATATATATGCATATATATGTGTGTATATATATACATATATATATATATATATATGTGTGTGTGTGTGTGAATATATATATATATATATATATGTGTGTGTGTGTGGCCAAGGCGGCATAAAAACAATTAGAATATCGCCGACATATCCCTGCGTGTCGTGAGAGGCGACTAATAGGGACAACACGAGGGGCTGGGAACCCCCTCTCCTCTATTATAATCCAGTGAGACATCAAAGATGTGGAGCTGGGGGAGAGTGACTGGTCCCCACATTCCAGTTTTGGGGTTTTTGAATGTGCATAGATGTAGTACGATAGAGAGTAAAAGATGTGAGATTGGAAGTATCTTTAGGAATAGAAGGATGGATATACTGGTTTTGTGTGAGACAAGGATAAAAGGGAAAGGTGAATGATGTTTGGTGAAATGTCTGGTAGAGTGTCTGGGATTGAAAGGGGAAGAACAAGAGAAGGTGTGGCTTTATTGCTGAGTGAATGGATGACAGGTAATGTCGTGGAATGGAAGGAGATATCATATAGGTCAATGTGGGTAAGGGTTAGTTTGGATAGGGAATGTTGGACTTTTGTCAGTGTGTATGAGCCAGGTTGTGAGAAAAGTGAAGAAGAGCGGAATGAGTTCTGGAATGAATTAACTAGGTGTGTAGAAGTACTGGGTAGAAAGAATTATGTAGGTGTCATGGGTGACTTAAATGCTAGAGTGGGCGCTTGAGAGGTAGAGGGTGTCATTGGGAAGTATGGCGTACCAGGTGAAAATGAGAGTGGTGAGAGACTGGTAGATATGTGTGTTTAGCAAGAGGGTGATAAGTTCTAGCTTTTCAAAAAGAAAGATAAAACTTAGTATACATGGGTAAGAGTGGCGAATGGAAGAGTGGTAGAAAGGGCGTTAATGGATTAAGTGTTGATAACTAAAAGAATGTTTGGAAGATTGAAAGACGTGTACGTATTTAGTGGTATGGCTAATGGTATGTCTGATAATTTTTTGGTGGAAGGAAAATTAGTTGTAGCAAAAGAGTGGGGGAATAAAGTAGGTGGATGTAAAGGGGAGCTAGTGAGGATTGAAGAGCTAATAACCTGGGGGTAAAAAGTAAATATCAAGAAAAGTTGAAAATGGCATATGATGAAGTGAAAGTAAGAGAAACTGGTAATTTAGAGGAGGAGTGGAAGTTAGTAAAAGAAAATTTTGTTGGGAATGCAAGTCATGAATGTGGCAAGAAGTTTGTTGGAGGCAGCATGAGGAAGGGCAGTGAATGGTGGAATGAAGGAGTGAAGGTAAAAGTGGAAGAGAAAAAGAGGGCTTTTGAAGAATGGCTGCAGAGTAATAGTGTAGAGAAGTGTGAAAAATATAGAGAGAAAAACGGGGAAGTAAAGCGCAAGGTAAGTGAGGCAAAGAGGGCTGCTGACCTGAGGTGGGGTCAGGGATTGGGTCATTCATATGAAGAGAATAAGAAGAAGTTTTGAAAGAAGTGAAGAGCGTAAGGACGGCTGGTTCAAGAATTGAAGAGACAGTGAAAGATAGAAATGGAAGGTGTATAAAAGGAGAGGAGGCAAGGAAAATGTGGGCGGAGTATTTTGAAAGTTTACTGAATGTTGATGATAATAGGGAGGCAGATATAATTGCTGTTTCATATGTTGAGGTACCGGTTATGGGAGATGAGAATGAGAGAGAGATTACAAGAGAGGAAGTGAGGAGAGCACTAGATGAAACGAGAATAGGAAAAGCATCTGGTATGGATGGTGTGAGAGCTAATATGTTGAAGGAAGGGGGTGTGACTGTACTTGAATGGTTGGTGAGATTGTTTAATATGTGTTTTGTGTTGTGAATGGTACCAGTAAATTGGGTTTGTGCGTGTATTGTACCACTATACAAGGGTAAGGGAGATGTGCCTGGGTGATGTAATTCAAGGGGTATTAATTTGTTGAGTGTAGTTGGAAATGTGTATGGCAGAGTACAGATTAATAGCATTAAGGATAAAACAGAGAATGTAATCTTAGGAGTACTTGGTGGTTTTAGAAGAGGTAGGGGTTGTA
>NC_090747.1:11599676-11604676 GCF_036898095.1 Palaemon carinicauda
GTGTGTGTGTGTGTGTGTGTGTGTGTGTGTATGTATATCCAAATAAGCAATATATATTTTTGATACATTAATGTCTGGATTCTCTTAACGACCTCGGGATCAGAGCCCCAGGCGAAATCACGCAAAGACAAGAGCTTGTGACCGGATGGGAATCGAACCCTTGTCGGCAAGCTTGTATAGACAGTGACTAAACCACTTGGCCACGAAGAAAGATAAAAGTCAATGAAAATTCTTCTGTACTTATACCTGTCGAATTCAGGTGTTTTGTACTTAGAATTGAAATCAAACCATCTTCACCATCGTAGCTAATTGGTAGTTTGTTACTTGGCATTCGATTAATGATAAATTTTGCACGTTTAGACGTGTTTTTCATATTCAAATAAGCCATATATATTTTTGATACATTAATGTCTGGATTTTCTTAACAACGTCAGGATCAGAGCCCCAGTCGAAATCACACAAATACAAGAGATTGTGACCCTCCGGAAATCAAACCCTGGTCGGCAAGCCTGAATAGACAGTGACTTAACCACTTGGCCACGAAGAAAGATAAAAGTCAATGACAATTCTTCTGTACTTATAAATGTCGAATTCAGGTGTTTTGTACTTAGAATTGTACTTAGTTGCAAATCTATTATAAATGAACAAGGAGTGAAAGAATATTAATATTCTAGTGTTGTGTAGAGTAGTCGATTCTAAGAATGGATACAATTACCTTAGTTTTAAGATTGTTCTACGAGTAAAGTATATTAGCCTTGATTTAGAGGAATATATTCGATACTGAATCCCAGTAGAAGCAGTTTTTAAAATAAGTTTTCATGAGCTTTTTATTTCGGAGCTAGAAATAATTGGTTACTAGACATTAATTTGATGACATATGGAAGTATGAAAACTACTTTCAATGGCCTCATGTTACCAAAGAAGTAACTGACCATCATGATGGTGATAGAATTTCAATGACGAAATAATAGACGTAAATTAGACCAGAATATAATTAATTATTGTTGCAAAAGAAAAAAGTGATATTAGTGGGCACCTCAGCAAAGGAATATACGCATATGGTCCATTAAATCATATGGATAGTGATATTTGTAATAGCAAAATAGAAATGATTATAGGCAGAGTAACACTAAAATGCATAAGGACACATACACCCACCTACTTACACAGAAACACAAAAGCGCGAGCGCGTACACACACAAACACACACATACACACACACACACACACACACACACACACATATATATATATATATATATATATATATATATATATATATACGTATATATATATATATATATATATATATATATATATATATATATATATATATATATATACATATATACGTATATATATATATATATATATATATATATATATATATATATATATATATATATATATATATATATACAAAAGCACGAGCGCGTACACACACAAACACACACATACACACACACACACACACACACACACATATATATATATATATATATATATATATATATATATATATATATATATATATATATACGTATATATATATATATATATATATATATATATATATATACGTATATATATATATATATATATATATATATATATATATACATATATATATATATATAGTATATATATATATATATATATATATATATATATATATATATATATATATATACTATATATATATAGTATATATATATATATATATATATATATATATATATATATATATATATATATATATATATATATATATATATATATATATATATATATATATATATATATATATAAATATGTATATATATATATATATATATATATATATATATATATATATATATATATATATATATATGCATGTGTAATGTGTGTGTAATGTGTGTGTACAGATAGACTTTTAAACGTATATTTGGAAAATGGCTTCCTGCTTTTTAAAATGAAAACACTATTTACATTAACTTTATTCCGGAAATTTATGTTGAAATATAACAACCATGTTAACAGCTATCTAATTAATCGGATCAACTAGTAATGAATATAATATTCAAATAGTAAGTAAGTGATCATCAGAACTGGATAAAAATTTAGGCCTTATATAGATTAGAGAAAAATAATAACTGCAGCAAAACAATGCAACAGAAAGTGAACGTTTGCTGCAATATTGGACTAAAGGCCCATTTTACACATTGGTCACGTTACTCTGCAGTGTTGAGAGAGAGAGAGAGAGAGAGAGAGAGAGAGAGAGAGAGAGAGAGAGAGAGAGAGAGAGAGAGAGATAATCCGGGTCATCACGACACAGCGAGGGCTAGGTCAATTAATCAACCAGATCTCCTTTAATCTCATCATAAGGCAAAACTAGAACATAGAATATCACGTAGATATATCATCAAAGATTCAACAATAGGAGCGGTTGCACCAGAAAGTTCTAAGAACGATAGAGGAAACATGTTCAGATTAATATTTTACAGAACTGTGTAATTTACAGATTGATCATATAGAAAGAATAATTGTTTGTATAACCTTAATGGTTTTGAAGGACCTATATACCACTCTAAATAACAACAAAGCCCATTACAACATCATAATGGGGGATTTCAATGCTAAAATTGGAAAAGGGAATGAGGATTGCGTAGGCAAATTCGGATATGGGGAGAGAAATGAAAGGGGAAATGACTTGATAAATTTTGCTGTAGCACATAACTTTAAGATCATGAACACATTCTTTCAAAAGTGTGAAAACAAGAGATGGACATGGCGAAGCCCAAACCATGAAACACGTAATGAAATAGACTACATTCTGGTAGATAAACATAATATAGTTAAAAATGTTGATGTCCTGAACCAAGTCAATGTAGGCAGTGATCACAGGATGATAAGATGCAAAGTCCAAATCAACACCAAATAAAAAAGGCAAAAACTATTTTTCGTAAGACCAGAACATATCAAAGTACCTGAAGCTCTAAAATCTACATTTCAGATAGAGTTAAAAAACCGCTACGAGATTCTTGGAAATTTAGAACCCCTAAACAGTAATGAAACTGATCTTGAAAACTTGAATAATAACATCATTATTCCCCTGAAGGAAGTAGCAAAGACGGTCCAGGACACCAAACCCTCTGACAACAGCAAATTCTCGGAAGACACAAAGAACCTCATAAAAAAACAGAGCAATCTCAAGCCCCCATTCAACAGTGCGGGAGAAAATCGAAGCAACAGAACTAAACAAAACTATACAGAAAAAGCAACGAGAAGACCTTCGCAATAGAACTACAAAAATAATTGAAGATGTCATCAAACAAGGCAGATGGTTTAAAACAGCAAAAAGAAAACTCGGCCAAGGGAAGCTGCAATTCACTGGGGTGCTAGAAGAAGACGGATCCCTTACAACCAACCATGATGGAATAGCTAAGCGAGCAAGAGAGTACTACCAAAAGCTTTACTCCTCAGAAAGACCTTGTTACCATCATCGTGAAAGAGCAAATAAACACCCATCTCATCACTTTCCAGAGATCACAGCAGACGAGGTGCGACTAGCTGTCAAACAAATGAAGAAGGGGAAAGCACCGGGACCATATAACATCACGTTAGACCTAATAGCAGATGCTGATGAGTCAATCCGCGTCAGAATGGCACGACTATTCAATGAATGTCTGAAGAGGAGAAAAACGCCAGTAGAGTGCAATAAAGCTATCCTCATTCTACTCTACAAAAAAGGCGACCCCAGGGACATGAACAACCAATGGCCAATCGGCCTCCTTAATGTTATTTTTAAGACTTTCGTCAAAGTTATCACCAACCGAATTGTAGGAAAGCTTGATGAAAATCAGCCAAGGGAACAAGCGGGCTTTAGAAGAGGCTTCTCCACAATTGACCATCTACAAACAGTAAACCAAATCATTGAGAAAACAAAGGAATATAAGATACCAGTAGTAGTAGCACTTGTAGATTACACCAAAGCATTTGACTCGGTTGAAACTGAGGAGGTCATGTCAGCGCTGGAAGAACAGGGAGTTGACTCAGTTTACATTAATGTACTCTGTTACATCTATGACCCTGCAACATCATTTATTCGCCTCCACAAGGACTCTGAAACATTCCAACTCAAGAGAGGAGTCAGACAAGGTGACACTAGCTCACCCAAACTGTTTACTGCCTGCCTGGAGAGAGCTTTCCGACAACTGAACTGGCAAGAAAAGGAATAAATATAGATGGAGAATATCTAAGTCAACTAAGATTTGCTGATGACATCATTATCATTGCTCACACCAAAGAATAGCTTCAACATATGCTCACCGAGCTAAATGAAGCAAGCAAATCAATTGGCCTCCACGTGAACTTCCAAAAGACCAAAATAATGAGCAATAAATATACTGAAAATGCAGATGACATATTTGAAATTGAATACCAACAAACTGAGGAAGTGCTCCACTACATCTACCTAGGACAACGAATCTCTCTACATGACGCTTGTAAAGAGAGCGAAATAAAAAGAAGAATAACCCTCGGTTGGCAAGCGTTTGGAAGAGCCAGTACAGTGTTAAAAAATAAGAAGATTCCTATCATCTTAAAAAGGGAAGTCTATGATCAGTGTATCCTCCCCATTGTCACGTATGGGGCCGAAACTTGGAATCTGACAAAAAAGCTTTCCCTTAAATTATGAACAATGCAGAGGGCACATGAGAGAATTATGCTAAATCTAACATGGAAGGATAGAAAAACAGCTAAATGGATACGTCAAAAAACTAAAGTAATGGATATCCTTGAAACCAATAGCAATCTCAAATGGAACTGGTCAGGGCACATTGCCAGGATGACAGACAACCGATGGACATCACGAACAACCTTCTGGACACCCCGAAGATACACAGGAAACCGAGGAAGACAAAAAACCTGCTGGCGAGATGACTTAGACCAACATAAGCAACAGTGGCACAGAATAGCTTGCGATAGAAGTCTGTGGAGAAACCTGGGGAAAGCCTACA
>NC_090747.1:11609676-11612176 GCF_036898095.1 Palaemon carinicauda
TTTTTTAAATGGTGTCTGCTATTTATTAAGGAGTTATACCATGACCTTCATCATATTTCATGTGAAACTCTAGTTTCATGATTAGCTTTGATATGAAATAAAAATTGCATGATTCTTTTGATCGCATCTAAGTAATCTGCTTATGTTCCTATAATCATTTATATATTACCAGTACAAATAGAAAAAAAAATGATTATTTTACTTTGTCTTCTAGTATCATTGTGATGACTAGAATACAAAATATCTATATATTTACATGTTTAATCATACCATTTATAAACCATGGGGAGAAGAAAGAACCGGTGTAAATGTTTCAAGTTACCCCCAGTTTCAAACTACCTCCCGGTAACTTGAAACCAGTTTCAGATTACCGGGGGGGGGGGGGGGTGTTTGAAACCGGTTTCAAGTTACCCCCTCTGTTTTCAAGTTACCCCCTCATCAGAATGATAAATAATTCATGTGACATCGCAAATATGTATCATGCATTTATTGCTGGCTTTGCAGCGGTGGGAAAAGTTGTTTAATTTTGTATTTAAGACCAAATATTGTGTATTAGTGTATTATAGGACACGTTAAAAGTCATAGACTGTAATTTAAGATTTTGTGATAAAGGCGAGGTAAAATTTTATTTAATTTCAGTGTTCTTGTGATTGTCGATATTTTCGTATTTAAGACCTAACGTGTCATATAATTCCCTAATACACAATATTTGAAGTTACAGACTGTCATTTAAGGTTTAGTGATAACGGCGAGGTAAAACTTCATTTTATTTCATTGTGCGCGTGATTGTCGAGATTTTGTTTTCTCTTTTTTTATCTCTTATAGATTTCATTCATGTGCTTTAGGTGCATGAGCTTCGGGCGGCAATATGCCAGGTGAAATTGACACAAAAATCACTCAGAATAAATGGTGTGCTTTAAAAATGACCCAAGGGAACTGGCAATGCCGCTATTGGGCTCCGAGTTTGCTCTTAAAATGGTTTGACTATGCCCATAGATGCAATATAACAATAGAACTCCTTGTGTCCATATATCTTTTTGTTTATTCATATATTCTGTCAGTGATAATGCATAGTAACTTTGTAGTATTTGGATGCTATGCACGTGAAAAAATAAAAGCTCAAATATATTTTACCGACATGCATGTTGTTGTGCAAACAGAATTAACGTTGTGTAAGCTACTGTTAGCTCGATTCATTTTAAACCAGAGGACTTTAAAGATGGTATGAAGTCTCAACTACTACTTATTGCTTTATTGTCATTTGATGAAATGAGCAATAAGAAAGAATGTAGCTATGACATAGGGGCAGAAGTCTTATATAAACCGCATGGAAATGTACGTGACTATGTTACGAGTTTTTTTTTTTCTTTAGGATACATTTCAGGTAAAATTCTTGAACATTTCATGACACAGTTTTTCAATAATTTTCCATTTCGAGCACAACAACAGAGAAACAAAATCAATACACGAATTCAACACGAGAGAGAGAGAGAGAGAGAGAGAGAGAGAGAGAGAGAGAGAGAGAGAGAGAGAGAGAGTTTTCAAATATCCCAAGTCTGTAAAATATGAACGGTCTTACAGACATTTATTAATTTTTACAAGATACGAATTGTCTTATAAAATAACAGATATACATACATACTTTCAAGGTCCTGGCAAGTTCCACCACCCCGAAAAAAAAAAAAACTCGAACTCTTCTCGTCTCCTAGGGGTCTTGCTCTAAGGTTCTATATTACAGATAAAAAAAAAAACATAAACATCAAACCATAAAGCTTGGGCTTTTTAAAGTTAAAGTTTCTCAGCAACCACTTGAAGTTAAGAGGTGTTCTTTGGCTCTTTGGGAAGTTCTCGAGGTCCCACGTCGTATAGGGGGTGGGGGGGGGGGTGATGATCGTAACCCCCCTTGTGAGGGGTATGGATGCAAAAACCGAAACATAAAGGGAAAGCGTATCTCAGGAACTACAAAGAGATAATAGGTGATCTTGAGCTCATTGGGAATGTCACTTTGTCCAAACACGTATAAGGGTGTGAGGATGGGCATACCACTCCCTATAAGGGGTAGAGTCGTGAAAACCGTAAATTATGAGGTATGCCGATTTCAGCAACCATAGGAAGTTAAGAGGTGTTCTTGGGGTTCTTTGAACGGTCTCGAGGTCCATATTATGGCGATGGGGTTGATAAGTACACTACGTCAAGGTAAAAGGGACAGGTCGCAAAAATAAGAGGTATGGGTATAACAGGAACCACAAATTATTACGAGGTGTTCTTGGGCTCCCCGGAAAGGTCTAAAAATGGCTCATTGTATATAGCACCAGAACCATGTCTTAGCCAACTTTTCGGGGAAGCGATCCATAAACAGCGTTTTAGGTGACATACATTCATACATACATACATACATACCTACATACACACATACATGCATAATTACATACATTCATACATATTTACAAACTAATAGATGTATTATCGTAACCTTTTTCAAGCCGAAATGAGGTACAGT
>NC_090747.1:11614676-11652176 GCF_036898095.1 Palaemon carinicauda
TAAAGCGCAAGGTACGTGAGGCAAAGAGGGCAGCTGACCTGAGGTGGGGTCAGGGACTGGGTCAGTCATATGAAGAGAATAAGAAGTTTTGGAAGGAAGTGAAGAGAGTAAGGAAGGCCGGCGCAAGAATTGAAGAGACAGTGAAAGATGGAAATGGAAGGTTGTTAAAAGGAGAGGAGGCAAGGAAAAGGTGGGCGGAATATTTTGAAAGTTTGCTGAATGTTGAGGATGATAGGGAGGCAGATATAATTGCGGTTCCAGGTGTTGAGGTGCCAGTGATGGGAGATGAGAATGAGAGAGAGATAACAATAGAGGAAGTGAGGAGAGCACTAGATGAAACGAGAGTAGGAAAAGCATCGGGTATGGATGGTGTGAAAGCTGAGATGTTGAAGGAAGGGGGTGTGACTGTACTTGAATGGTTGATGAGATTGTTTAATGTGTGTTTTGTGTTGTCAATGGTACCAGTAGATTGGGTCTGTGCATGTATTGTACCACTATATAAGGGTGAGGGAGATGTGCATGAGTGTTGTAATTCAAGAGGTATTAGTTTGTTGAGTGTAGTTGGAAAAGTGTATGGTAGAATACTGATTAATAGGATTAAGGATAAAACAGAGAATGCAATCTTGGAAGTACAGGGTGGTTTTAGAAGAGGTAGGGGTTGTATGAATCAGATTTTTACAGTTAGGCAGATATGCGAGAAATATTTAGCAAAAGGTAAAGAGGTGTATGTTGCGTTTATGGATCTGGAGAAAGCATATGATAGAGTTGATAGGGAAGCAATGTGGAATGTGATGAGGTTATATGGAGTTGGTGGAAGGTTGTTGCAAGCAGTGAAAAGTTTCTACACAGGTAGGAAAGCATGTGTTAGAATAGGAAATGAGGTTAGCGATTGGTTTCCGGTGAGAGTGGGGCTGAGACAGGGATGTGTGATGTCGCCGTGGTTGTTTAACTTGTATGTTGATGGAGTGGTGAGAGAGGTGAATGCTAGAGTGCTTGGACGAGGATTAAAACTGGTAGGCGAGAATGATCATGAATGGGAGGTAAATCAGTTGTTGTTTGCGGATGATACTGTACTGGTAGCAGACACAGAAGAGAAGCTTGACCGACTAGTGACAGAATTTGGAAGGGTGTGTGAGAGAAGGAAGTTGAGAGTTAATGTGGGTAAGAGTAAGGTTATGAGATGTACGAGAAGGGAAGGTGGTGCAAGGTTGAATGTCATGTTGAATGGAGAGTTACTTGAGGAGGTGGATCAGTTTAAGTACTTGGGGTCTGTTGTTGCAGCAAATGGTGGAGTGGAAGCAGATGTACGTCAGAGAGTGAATGAAGGTTGCAAAGTGTTGGGGGCAGTTAAGGGAGTAGTAAAAAATAGAGGATTGGGCATGAATGTAAAGAGAGTTCTATATGAGAAAGTGATTGTACCAACTGTGATGTATGGATCGGAGTTGTGGGGAATGAAAGTGATGGAAAGACAGAAATTGAATGTGTTTGAGATGAAGTGTCTGAGGAGTATGGCTGGTGTATCTCGAGTAGATAGGGTTAGGAACGAAGTGGTGAGGGTAAGAACGGGTGTAAGAAATGAGTTAGCGGCTAGAGTGGATATGAATGTGTTGAGGTGGTTTGGCCATGTTGAGAGAATGGAAAATGGCTGTCTGCTAAAGAAGGTGATGAATGCAAGAGTTGATGGGAGAAGTACAAGAGGAAGGCCAAGGTTTGGGTGGATGGATGGTGTGAAGAAAGCTCTGGGTGATAGGAGGATAGATGTGAGAGAGGCAAGAGAGCGTGCTAGAAATAGGAATGAATGGCGAGCGATTGTGACGCAGTTCCGGTAGGCCCTGCTGCTTCCTCCGGTGCCTTAGATGACCGCGGAGGTAGCAGCAGTAGGGGACTCAGCAGTATGAAGCTTCATCTGTGGTGGAAATGTGGGAGGTTGGGCTGTGGCACCCTAGCAGTACCAGCTGAACTCGGCTGAGTCCCTGGTTAGGCTGGAGGAACGTAGAGAGTAGAGGTCCCCTTTTTGTTTTGTTTCTTGTTGTTGTCGGCTACCCCCCAAAATTGGGGGAAGTGCCTTTGGTATATGTATGTATGATATATATATATATATATATATATATATATATATATATATATATATATATATATATATATATATATATATATATATATATATATATATTTATTTATTTATATTTATTAAGATTTTATACTATTCTAATAATTTACATATACATGTATTCATGTATGTGTATGCCAAATACGATGTTGATAATATGTTTATAATTTATAGAATTTATAATATATTATGAATATTTAAATATTGTTCAGGACAGAAATAGTTATCCATTACAGTATCTTATTTATATTTTGCAATATTATTAAAGGTAATTATAATCTTAATAAGATTCATATTTTTCTTTCATTACTTCATTATTGTGTATTTCGAAATTCTTTTGGTCTGTAAACTATTTTATTACGACACCTACAAAATCTTAGCAATCATGAATAGATAATATAGGAATATCTTATATTTTTTTCAACAGTCTTTGCAAATCCCTATTTTTCCAAGCTTCGAGTTTTCAATTATCACTTTTATTGATTTCTACATGATAGTAAACCGTCTTTACTTTAGTTAGTTAGTATTTATAGGATTTACAGCGCCTCGGTTATATGTTTGGGTATGAAAAAAAAAAATCCCGTCCAAGGGGGTAAAAGCGTTGTGTATGATTTGATTGGAATATTCAGTTCACGTCATTATTGACCAGTCATTTTTTTTAAATGGATATACTTGCAATCATCATCTATATTAAAATGAAAATATATCTTTTACTGATTATTATTTTTTTTAGTTATGTATATGGCCTCATGCTCATTGCTCACGGCACTGTAAAAACTAAAAAAAAACTCCATGAATTATTGTTTCATACTTGGTGGCTTTCAGAGATATATAACATCATTAAACGTCAATTCTAAAATATATGACTAATGCTTCTGAACCTTTAACGCTTTTTAACTATTGTTTTCCTACAAAGACCTGCATATTAATCTACGTAAGGCGACACATATGTCTTTTAGATAATTGTTTGATTTAGCAATGGATTTTCTATCTAAAGAGTGAATTGAAAAAAAAATAGTAAGTCCTAATACTTTTTACTGCTTAGTTTGTTATCTTGTAACCTATTTCAATGTAGATTCACTTTTCTCAAATATATACTCCATCCTATTTCCCTTTCCCTTATTTTTCTTCATCTCTCCTTGTTTTTTATCAAATTATTTTGTAGAATGCAAAACATTTTTCCGAACAATGACTCCCTTCTGCCAGCATCCAACTAAATCCCTTTGTTGTGACTTTTCAGCAATGGTCAAATGATTTGTCTTTCCTTCTCTCGGTTGCCGGCTATCAGATTGATGTATAATTGACGCTTGGAACCAAGAATGCTGAATCAGACTTAATACCACAAGATTTCCCCATCCAAAGTATATGGATATATTTCAAAATTTTTATATTACTTGAATAATAAAAAAAAATTCTTTATTCTAAGGGCATTTAATGAGACATACTGTATGCGCTAGCTCGTTTATTAATTTTACAAAATATATAATTTCCCCGTGATGGTAATAACTAATTGTAAGAGTTATATATTAATCATATTTTTTATTGATATTATTCATTTGTTTATATTGGACTCAAACCTCTTTTTTCCTCATTAAAATTTTGGGATATAACTGATTATTGTTTTATTAACCTCTACCTTATCATTATCAAAAGAGAGAGAGAGAGAGAGAGAGAGAGAGAGAGAGAGAGAGAGAGAGAGAGAGAGAGAGAGAGAGAGAGAGAGAGAGAATGCTTTAATATATGACTTTTGATATTATACTATTTTACGTTAATAACATATAAACATATCTCAATTGTGCAGTAATAGTGTCAAATGTTGAAACTTTGAGATTTATAAGAAAAATGTAAAAGCATCTAACGAAATTAAGGAAATTCGAGACTTCAAAGCTGCTTTGTAAATTACATTAACCTTTCTCACCACATGTCTTAAGGGTTAATGGATTTATTCAATTGGGTTGGGTATCCAGGGTCTGGAGGTGTAGATGCCAAATGCATCTACAGTAAAACCTGGAGTTACACTATAAGACAAAATATTTTAGGGGATGGAAGAAAGGAGCAAGAAGAAAGGTAATTTACAAACATACGCATTTTAAATAATGCTAGCAGTTTACCGTGTGAGGTGAACTGATGGCACTCTCCCATACATATTGTAGAATTATTGATAAGATAGAATAAGATATATATATCATAATTACTTTTATGAACGAGTCATTGGTAACGCGAAGCTTAAGAGGCTATCATTTTTATCACATTTTCCTTTCGCAGAGAAGCTTTTTTTTTCAAATATTAAGTTGTGGCGGGACACTGCAAGAACAACTCCCACACCCTTGAATCACCAATTGACAATAGTCTCCTCAATACAGAATTTCCCCCTACGTTATCAACTGGACTCTTAGACAAAAGGAAAAGGAAAACAAAACATTACCTCGAAACTATATTTCTTAAAACTAAAGCAATAAATTAATACTAAAAAAAAAAACATTCAATTAACCCCCCAAAAAAAAATATCAATTACTAAACCTTAATACTAAGCCCAGACAACCAAATCACAAAAGCCCAAATCTTTAAAACAAAATACACAGTAGTGTTGCCTGTGTTTACTAGCACTTTTGCAAGATAACAGTCACAAAAAAAAAAAAAAAAAAAAAAAAAAAAAAAACTTTGGTAATCATTCACCGAGCCAAACTTTCTATATTGGCACAACACCACTATATGAGAAATAGAAGACTGTCTGCTAATTTCCCACAACGGCTCTAACTTTTCGGGGTCATAAGTGTCAAGATCATCATCATCATCATCATCGTCATCATCATCATCATACGTAATTGTGATACACAGGCCACGTCATCAACAGTTGTGCAGTCCAAAAGAACAGTCCAAACAAAATCCTCTATTACAAGCCTAGTCAGCAACAATAATTCCACTTAAACAAAAAAAAAAAAGTCTCCAAAAGAGGACTTAAAATAAAGAAAAACACTTACGAACACTCCTAACTAACTAAGCTATCGCAGTATAATCAAAGATATATAATGAACTGTTTCTAACCTTTACAATCATGACAAGCAAATATAAACAAATTGTACTTACTGTCAAAATAAACAAAACACTTCCACGCAGATAATAAAAAATAATAATAATAATCCAGCATTCACATCTGCCTCTAGCTGCAGTCAAATAAAAAAAAGAACATTAACCCAAGACATTCAGCACTGTCCTAACCTAGCTAAAGACAAACAAACTACCCCATTTATACCAACAGTCTTTCTCACAACAAACAATCTATACACTAACTACCTCTCGCTCGCTGACACACAGTCTCTCTCTCTCTCTCTCTCTCTCTCTCTCTCTCTCTCTCTCTCTCTCTCTCTCTGGATTTGGCAAACAGAAAATAAAAATGAAAATAAAACAAAAATCCTCCCCATTCCTCCCCGCTTACTTTGCCAAATCTATCTCACACAACACTTACCTAGTTTTTTTCATAACCCAGTCGTAGTCGGGAACAGGACCTCTGCTCCGAGTAACTGGGCCTTCATACACTCTCTCATTCACATCTTCCTTGTCAAAATCATTCACTACATTAACACTATTCATATTTAAATCCCTATCTAAATCCCTATCATCTAATATATTATGTACAATCCCATCTACCTTACTATCATCGGACCTTAAAATCGCACTTATTTCTGTCATCCATTTCACCAAGACCATTTTCTACTTTAGTAAAATACTCATTCCTACTGCTTATTCTCCTATCTCTCATTCTCGCATTCGTCTTACTTTCTTTTACATCATCCAAGGAAAAACTACACACAGTATAGGTATCATTCATACTCAGCCATGACTCATCTGTATTAACACATTTATCTTCCATACTCCCATGTACATTCACACCCTTATCATGCATATTGTTTTTCCTCTCACACTTGACTAACACCAATTGCTTATCTTGTAATCCTAATGTGTCATACATACTGGGTTCATATTTATTATTTTTCAGGCATTTATTCATCCCATTCTCCTGAATATATCCTGGTACTTCCTTCCATTTACGCAATGGTTGAGGTTTCCCCTAACTTTTTCCACACTACCATCCACACATACTTTACCCAAAACATAACTCAACCCACTAGATCCAACATCTAACACCTCATAAGGACCTTCAAACTTATCACGAACCGTATTAACATTCATTCTTCCATTTTCAATTACTTTCATTAATACTTTCTCTCCCACTTTATAGCTTACATACCTCATATTCACTTTCCTCCAAACATCCCTATCATTCTCGGACACACTCAACCTCGGTCTTACTACCTTTTCAAATTTCAACATAAACTTACAAGGAGACATACTTGTACTCTTGCTCACCGTCGCATTATAAACCCTCAACGCACGCCCAACATATAAATCCCAATCATTATCACATGTACTCATCATCCGTAAAATTTCAGTCAATGTTTTTACAGTCCTTTCAGCCAAACCATTCGCACTAAGCATATACTGAGTTGAATACACATGCCCAATACCCTCTTAACATCTGCTTAAACTCCCATCCAACAAACTCTGGTCCATCATCACTTAACATTTTCGCAGGCTTACACACACACATCGGCAACATCACTTGACTTACCATTCTCGCTAAAGTCTCGCTCCTTTTATTCTTCATAGGCACTGCATACGTAAACTAACTAATGTGATCTACCATAATAATCCTTCTCAAGCCTCCCCTCGTAGTCACAGGCAACGAAGCACAATCAATCACAAACATCTCAAATCATTCTTTCATATGTAACCTCAAAACAGACGGACTTGCATGCACACTCTGTTACTTCCACTTCTGACAATCCTCACAAGTAGTTGCTACATCCCTATAGATTTGACTCAACCCAGGTGTAAACAGTCTCTCTCTCATGCACTCCCACAACTTATTCTTCCCCATACGCCCATACCTGTCATGCACTAACATACACATACTTACAGCTGCATGCATCGGAAATACAGGAACATATATATCTCCATCGATTCCCCTATGCAAAAAATACACAACATTCTTACAAACTATAAATCTTTTAACAACTTTCTTATACACTTCCAAATCAGACGGCCATTCTTCTGCCCTACTACAATTCAAAATACATTCACGTAACCGATTAATTTCTAAACATTCATCTTGCATCTCTTCCACCTCTTCTTTGGTCAACAAATCATCTTCACTCTTTGTACTATTATTTTTTCCATCTCAGGCTACTTAGAATAGATCAAAGATCTGGAAGATAGATAAAAAAACATAAGTATAATATTCCGAGCCATGCAAGGAAAGGACCATGAGTTACGTTTAAAAAGAATTTACTCTGACGTTGATAATTATTGTAATAGTAGAGAGAGAGAGAGAGAGAGAGAGAGAGAGAGAGAGAGAGAGAGAGAGAGAAGAGAGAGAGAGAGAGAGAGAGAGAGAGAGAGAGAGAGAGAGAGAGAGAGAGAGAGAGAGAGAAGAAGAATTAGGATAAGGGGTGTAAGTTAACATCCAGTCGTTAAAATGAATATCTTAATTCTCGTTTTGTGTATGTGTAAGCAAATCACCCTTGTTGGCCATACATACAACTGTCTTTACTATATTCGAACATGTAATGTTTTACTCTTAAACACATTTGGATGTCCCGCAACCTATTATGCTTAATGTTAAAGTTATTCAGTTCAGTTTAGATAACTATTTTCCTTTAATATGATGGCTGTGTAATTTCATTAAACTTCGAAATAGTGTTTCTATTATAGAGGCAGCAAAATTATTGGATTTTTATTATGGTTTATCACTGAGTTTTCATCCTAATTCTTATATTTTGCATTCACAGGCACTTTAATTAATGTTGCATTCAAGTAGCATAAGTTTGCATAAGTACCAGAAAATACACACTTATCATCATAATTAGATATATTAACTTAATAATGGAACTTAGATGAAAAAAAAATCTTGAATGAATGATAGTTTACGAAATATGAATTATTTTGAAATGATTGCATAAGTGTGTATTGCTTCTTTTATAACAAATGATGTTTTATAATCATTGCGATATACCTATAGATATTGTTCCTTTAACTTATTACCTCTGCGAAAAACATTAGTGACATTGTCATCTCATAATGACTCTGTCCCTACTTCAAATATTCGTAAGAAAAAACCAAACCTGGATATATGGAAGTTGAATTTTGTCTGACCTACTCGAGTTGTAATAAAATTTGCATTATAAAAACTAGTCACATATAATTAAGGAATTATATCATGAAATGGGTACAGGCTATCGTGCAACGTTGTAGTTCCCGAATTATTTTTTTATGAGAGTTTATTTGTATTTAAAATATATACACACCCAAACTATTATTGAAAGGATGATGTGAATTTTTCATATTTTCCTTGCCTAAACAATTTGTACTTAAAAAATTACTATATTGTAAACGATTAATATTCTAAAGAGAGAGTGAGAGAGAGAGAGAGAGAGAGAGAGAGAGAGAGAGAGAGAGAGAGAGAGAGAGAGAGAGAGAGAGAGAGAGAGAGAGAGAGAGTAACGGTATATAAAAGAGCTATATCAAAGAGTAAATTTCAACTTTGGGTTAATACAACCATTTTTTAGAACGTAATGGTATATGAATTTGAATATTATCAATAATCAAAGCAATCACCAATTTTAAAATGACAATGATTCAACGCCCCCTCCCTTTCCCCCCCCCCCCCCCTCTCTCTCTCTCTCTCTCTCTCTCTCTCTCTCTCTCTCTTTCTCTCTCCCTCTCTCTCTCTCTCTCTCACACACACACGCACGCGCACGCACACAAGTGTTACTGTATGCTGGTGAGTCCCCTTATATGATCTGAGAAATCAGCTGATTTAACGAGGATAACAGAAGGCTATCGAGTGTAATATAGCTACAGGTTTTCATGAATAATCGGTGATTAGTTTGAGGTCAGAAAAGTGGATTAAACGTTGGCCTAGGATACTTAGCTTGTGAATTACTACAAATCTGAACAAGATGGCTAGATATAACACAGCCAAGTCATGGAGCGATATTACTGCAATCAGCAGGAGTAAATTCCATGAGTAGTCACAGCAAGGACTATAACTCTTGATTACAGAGGTCGCTAATAGCTTCAACCAGTGTGACGGAAAAATATTCTCAAACATATTAAAACAATATGATCCACCAAACTGGAGCAAGTCTACGGAAAACATCATCACAATAATAAAAGAAATTCCAAAAAATTATCCAGGTGATAAGGAGACTTATAAAGAAAGTTTACATCAATCAGCCCATTCCATCAAATAACAATAAGAAGTCCAATATGGTGAATATGCTGATTGATGCATTGGGAAAAAATGCCAAAATGATGCAATACATGTAAGATGTTGTACATCATTGTTAATCAGCAACAACTGATTAGGGTGTGCAATGCATGTCATGTACCAGCGCACCCTACTTGTGCTGAAGTACTACTAGAAATAAAAAATAAAAACACAAAGGTATTCTGGTCAACATGCTTAGTCTGGATAGAAAATATAATGATGTGGAGACTGAATCTGCAAATAGAAGAAGAAGAAGAAGAAGAAGAAGAAGAAGAAGAAGAAGAGAAAAATTATCAGGATATGTGTAAGGATGCAGAGGAAGTCATTAATACAACATATGAGGCCTTTCAGCAGCATGCTTTTGAAGAAATAGATTATCAGATGGAAACAAATAATAGGCCCAAAAGACTCTACCTGGACCTACATACTTTTAGGGAAGAGCAAGAAAAAGAAAAAAAAAAGAAAAGAAAGATATAGTCTGCAATTCACTGAAAGAGAGAATTGCCCATATGGCGAAAGGTGCTACTACAAGCATCCAAATATATGCCATAATTATGAAATATATGATAAATGTGCCTATTCACACGGATATGGAGATGAATGAAGAGATCTCCATCCAAAAATATGCAAAAACCTGAAAGAAGTAGAAGGATGCTAATTAAAACAAAATTGTCGAAATATGCATCCTGCAACCATGATTAAAATTCAGAAAATTCAAAACCAAACAGAACAGAAAAATAAAAGAAAAAAGGTAGCAAAAAAAAACAAGCCAGGTATATACCACACTATGCTCAAACCCCAAAATACGATGCCTTTCAACCCAAATATGCACAACTAGAGCTCAACTACAAACAATGCATCTATAATGCAGGGGTTGGTGTAGATATGGGGATAAATGCAGGTATACACAAAAATAAATATGAAGGCAAAAGAGCAAAAACAATAGAAAAGTTTGATTTTTTAATGGCAGAATTCCTGGAAATGAAGAAAAGAACATCCTATCAGAACAGGAGGGAAACATGGGAGAATCCATATTATCACCAATATTAGATAATGGGGATGGAACACAAACCATCATAGTAATGAATGCAAAGGGTTTAGTCACGAGTAACTCTAAAAGGAGAATAAAGATCTTAGAAGAACTAACGCAAATTGAAAAAATAGATATATTAAATATAAGTGATACATGGTATTCCTAAGAGACTGGCAGTGATGACCAGATAAACAGTATCCAAACATATAGAGTTGACAAAACAAATAGGAATCAAAGGGGAACCGCAATATATGGAAGAGACATATATCAAGGAAAAGTCTGTGAAAGATACAGCAGGACTGAATGTGAATTGATTGCGGTAGAATTTGAATATGAAAAATTAGTAAATATTGTAATTTACAGACCCCCAAATAATAAGGAGTTTAACATAATAAGAAAAAAAATGATATATGTAGAAACCATAAAGACTGGAATATACTCCTATCCAGATATTTTAACTTTCCTTCCATGGATTAGAAAGAACGGATAGAAGAAAGTGGTTGTATATATGCATATAAAAAAGAGAGTAATAGTAGCGCAGAATATGAGAGGCAATTTGAAAAGCTTTAACCTTTTTACCCCCAAAGGACGTACTAGTGCGTTTCACAAAACTCATCCCTTTTCCCCCATGGACGTACCGGTACGTCCTTGCAAAAAAATGCTATAATAAGATTTTAATACTTTTTTGAGAAAATTCAGGCATTTTTCAAGAGAATGAGACCAACCTGACCTTTCTATGACCAAAATTAAGGCTGTTAGAGCAATTTAAAAAATATATACTGCAAAATGTGCTTGGGAAAAAATAACCCCTTGGGGGTTAAGGGTTGGAAATTTCCAAAGAGCCTGGGGGTAAAAGGGTTAAGATATTTATTAGAACATAATATGCAACAAATAAACCGCATTCCAACAAGCAAGGACAATGTCTTAGATTTAGTATTTGTGAATGAGCTGAATTATGTTAAAGGAATGATAGTGTATAAAATGGGAATTTCAGACCACAATGTTATAGAATTAATAGTCCATTCAAAAGCAACTGAACGCAGAGATAAACAAAGCACAAAACGATGGGAAAGATAAGGAAAATATAATTTCTATAGTAAGAATATAAAATGGTCAAAAAATAAATGAAGAATTGAACAAAGATTGGAAAAATGCATTAGTAAGTGATAATATACAGGTCAATTCGAATATACTGTACAAAATACTAGAGAAAATGTTCGAAAAATAAGTACCGAAAAAAAAATAACCATCAGATATGCATACCAAGAGACAGAAGGATCTTGTTCCCGAAAATTAGAAAGTAGAAGAAAAATCTTGCAAAAGAAAAAATTTATGGAAAATGATATAAATAAAAAGTAAGATAGAAAATGCAGAACAAAAGATTATGCAATTGAAAGGAAATGAAAAAGGGAACTTAGAAGAAAGGACACTTAAGATTATCATGAAAATCCCATAGTATTTTACTCCTATGCAAAAACGATGAATATAGGGATATTAGAAATAGGTCCTCTAAGAATTGAAGGACGGTTAACAAATAAAAAAAAGGAAATATGCAACATATTAGCAGAAAAATATAAGAGTGAATTCACACCAAGAATTGCGAATGAGAATAATGAAACAGAAATGAGAGAATAAAATAATGAATATCTAACAGATATAGATATTAATGAAGCAGATATTGTGCCGGCTATAAGGGAGATTAAAAAGGGACCAGCGGTCGGGCCATATGGAGTTCTTGCGATCTTTTAAAAAAAAAGTGCACACACTATCGCGAAGCCGCTTGCATTACTGCTAAGACAAAATGTAGATATGAGCGAGATATATGTTGAACATAAATTAACATATATAACCCCTATTTTCAAAAGTAGATCAAGACTAGAGGTAATCAATTATAGACCTGTTAGTCTAACATCACATATTGTGAAAGTGTATGAAAGGGTAATAAAAAAAGAAAATAATGAATCACTTGGTTAAAAATAATTTATTTAATATTGGTCAACACGGTTTTGTGTCCGGAAAAAGTACACAGACCCAGCTGATAGCACATTATGAAAACAAATAAAAAAATATGATAAATAAAAAACACACAGATGTGGTCTATCTAGATTTTGCAAAAGCCTTTGACAAGGTAGACCATAATATATTAAAGAACAAATGAGGAAGCATATTATTTTGGGAAAGATAGGAAAATAGATAAAATAATTTCTACAAAACAGAAAACAGATAGTGGCAACAAATGACGAGAAATCAGTTGAAGCTCAGGTAATATCTGGCATACCACAGGGTACGGTCTTAGCTGCACTACTGTTTGTCACTATGATATCAGACATAGACTGTAGTGTTGAAGACTCTGTAGTGAGAAGTTTTGCCGATGACACAAGAATAAGTAGAGAAATTACTTGCGATGAAGATAATAACTCATTACAAAGAGATCTAAACAAAATATATGAATACGTGGAGATAAATAGGATGGCATTTAACTCCGATAAATTTAAATCAATACATTACGAAATGGTATATGCATACAGGGGACCTAATAACGAGACAATCACAAAGAAGGAAGCAATTAAAGACCTTGGTGTAATGTTAAATAGGAATATGTTATGCAACGACCAAATAGCAACACTGTTGGCTAAATGTAAAGCAAAAATGGGAATGTTATTCAGACACTATAAAACAAGAAAAACTGAACTCATGATTATGCTTCACAAAACTTATATACGTAGTACGCTCGAGCACAGCAATGTGATATGGTACCTACACTACCAAAAGGATATTGCATAAATAGAGAGTGTACAAAGATCCTTTATTGCTAGAATAGAAGAAGTTAAGGACCTTGACTACTGGGAAAGACTGCATTTTTAAAAATTGTACAGTCTAGAAAGGATAAGAGAATGCTACATGATAATACAAGCATGAAGGCAAATTAAAGGAACTACTGAAAACATCATGGAGTTAAAAATATCAGAAAGAGCAAGCCGAGGTAGATTAATAGTGCCAAAAACTATATCAGGAAAACTAAGGAAGGCACATGGAACATTAATCCACTACGCACCAGCATGGATAATGCAGTGACTATTCAATGCACTGCAAGCTCATCTAAGAAACATATTCGGAGTGAGCGTAGATGTGTTTAAGAATGTGCTCGATTAATACCTAAGATGCATCCTAGACCATCCAAGACTGGAAGATGCAAAATACACCGGAAGATGCATTAGTAACTCTCTGGTGGATATACGAGGTGCCTCACACTGAGGGACCTGAGGGAACTCAAACATAGAAGATAAGATAGGACTCTCTTAATCCACGTAAAAAAAAAAAAAAGAGGAAATGAAAGAGTTGTAGCATTTCTTTATTTTTAATACTTATGAGATCTTCAAGAACAAAAGAAAAACTTGCAAAAAATTTTAGTTTATGAACTCTGAGCCACCTTGTCATTCAATAGATTATTAAGAAGCTTGAAAAATATTTTGGTGAGAACGCAGTCTTTCCTTAAAATACTCACATACATAAAGCTTTTCTGAGAGAAAATAATCCCAGCTGTATGTCAAACATAATGTTCTGTGGAAAAGAGTAAAAGTAGAATTTGATTTCAAAACATAAAAAAGAGTTATAAGAGACGAACAGATCTTGAAAGGTAGTTTGTTTCCTTCCTGCTTTTCTAAGTTGATGGTTGTGTTTTCATGTTGAGAATTAGCAAAGTCAAGGATGGAGTCAGCACAGAATTCGTTTTTAAACAGAGCAAAGGTGTCTTCAATATATCTAACATAAAGATGGGGATGATATCTTAAATGGCAATTTTCAAGCATGGTCTCCTCCAGGAAGCACATGAAAATATCAAGAAAAGTGGATCCCAAGGGGGTACCCAGAGCCATCCCATCGACTTGTTTGTAAAAATTACTCCTAAAAACAGTAGTGGAGTCCAGCACCACTAGCTCCAAAAGGTTCTTGAGACATGTCCGATTAAAAGTATTAAAAGAGGCATTATTTCATAAAATTATTTGTTTAAAATAATATTGATTGTTTCTTTCACAGGTACAAAGATTTTAGCATTATATGTCAAATGTAAAATAACCTTGTTACAATTATTCTTTAGTCAATATTTCTCAAGTGACTAGTTCCGTATCTAAAACACCAGCTTGCAGTTTTTCCTACCAACATAAATGAGCCTTCAGCCTTTGACGAACAGCCATCTTTACGCTTGCGGGTAGAATCACAAACAATAGCCATCTTGGGATAGTCATTACCGTCTTCGTTCGACAGGGAACTTCTTAGGTGACCCTCGCAGAGCACTACTGGCTACCACCCTGAACACGAGAGACTTCATTGCTTTTCCCAAAGACTCCTTCGCTACTTATCGATAATTGCGCTAAAAAATTATTACTTTAACGATTGCTTTTTGAGTCTCCTGGCGACTCTCCTCATCTAGATGACACACACTGGACTTCTGTTCCATTGCTAGAGCTAAGTCTGTCTCATCAGTGCTAGCACTTAGTAGCACAGAGGTGTGCACTACATCTATGTGCTTGTGACATCACCTGCACACATAACTTCATTCTATGGTTCTATAGGTAGCGCTACTTACAAAATCATACATTCCAAAGAGTTTAGCACAAACTCTCTTATTGGAATCTAACCCATTACTCGCCAATGGTCAAAGGGTTACTGTAAACATGTCAGCCTTGGTGTTTAATACCTAACTCGCCACTCGGAACTTCTAGTTTTCACGCAAGCACAGTGGGAATGGATTCCCGATGCATCCATCCTTTTAGAGCTTCTTTATTTGAGCTTCAGCTCTTGACACAACAACGAGTGGTCATGCAGATGTTTTAAGAACGCGAACGTGTTGAAGTACAGGCTTCTTCATCGGCTCATTGGTTCTCATCAGAAATCACAAACCCTTGACTCTCATGAACTACTTGTGGGCTGACTTACTGTGGGTGCTGGTGCTAATTCACCTCTTCTACTCCTTGTCTATAAAAAATTTTGGGTTACTTTTTTTTGTATTGGGTTACCTTATAGGTTAATTTTTTCATAACTCAATTACAAAATCTACGTTACTCACCCATACGCTCTCGCCCATACGCCACTGGATATCCCCGTGAAGGTGTAAAAGAGGTCTAAGCAGCTATTGCCGCTGTAGAGTTCTTGCGATCACTTGCTCCTTTATCCTTCACCTGAGATTTGGAATGAGAGTAGAAGAACATAATCCTTCAGGATTATTTTCTCGCTGACATGGCTTCCGGTTTCAACTCTTTATGATATCCTCGCCCTGATATGCCTTCATAGGATGGCAGTCTCGTGAGATATATCACCTTAGGGTTATTCTTTTTCATTTCCAGTTGTCTAGGGGAGTTAGTCTTCTCATGCATAGATTTATGAACTATAGATTTGTTTTAAAAACTAGCAAACAATATTTCTATAGTGGCAAATAAATACTCTTGTAATGAGAGAAAAATCTGATGAATTTAGTTAAGCAATTCCAAATAGATACTCAAACCTACATGATGATAAAAAAAGAACGCACTATGTATTGGAATCAGTTCAAGATATAGGAGTATAAGTTCCTGAACAAGATCACGGAAACCTACCTGAAAAAAGAATACTAAAGAGGAATTGAAAATGTGTGTGAAATCTAATAGAAAGATACTATAATGAATAGAAATATCCATGGTATTAAACAAAATAAAAACTGAATCTATTCATAAACAAAATCAAACCAAAATTGGGGAAACACTGAAGAATGGAAAAAGCATAAAATTTATGAAAAGAAGACTTGCAACAGGGAGCCAACAGATATTTGCTTTAAACACTGAAAATAGAAATACTATAAACAAAAGATATGTAGTGATAGAAATTACCGACGATTGCTATGCAGTACTTTACAATATTTATACATGAAATACATTTCCCTATAGAAAAGTGGAACACCTGAGAGGGTACAAAGTGTAACAGTAGTAGATATAAAGAAAGTAATAAAAACCAGGAACAGAGGTAATGCAGGAGAAGACAAATCAACAAGAGATATAGTAATAGATGAAGGAGATTTCATAGCAGTAAAACCCGCTGAACTTTGCACAAAATTTCTGCAAGAATGCTCTATAATTACAGTTTGGTAAAACTATGTCATTATATTTACTGCCTAAAAAGATAGCAAAAGACAATAAAAATTAAGGCATAATAATTTTCATTTTATTAGTTAAGTATTTACTACGATCATATTAGGCAAAATAGAAAGACAGATAGACTTCAATAGAAATACAGTAGGCTGGCCATCGAAGTAGGTATTCAACAACAGACCATGTCCATGCAATTAACCAGCTAATAAAAAAATCAGCAAACCATGATAAAATATTGCATGGAATATATAGCTTAAGAGAGGTTATGAGAAAGCTCTTAATTCAGTCAAAACTTCAAGAGCAATGAAAGATTTTCAGAAGCATGGAGTACATGAATCTTATTTTAAAACACTTGAAGATATATATATATATATATATATATATATATATATATATATATATATATATATATATATATATATATATATATATATATGTATGTGTATATATATATATATATATATATATATATATATATATATATATATATATATATATATATATATATATATATGTATATATATGAGGTACACAAATCCTAAATCTACATAAAGTTAAGTAGAAAACTCCTTGTGTGAAATGAATTAGACAGGGATACCCAATCTCTCCTTTATTGTTCACAGCATGCGTATACAGAAATTTCTTTAAATTTAGATATGGAACATATAAGAATCAACATGAAAAAAGAATATCCTAACAACTTATAATTTGCAGATGACATAGTTATAGTAAGTGATTCATTAAAGGAATTGAAACAGATGATAGAAGATTTGAATAACGAAATCAGAATTTTGAGGTTGAAAATGCATATGAATATTATTAAGATAATATTCAATGAAAATGCAGAGAACACAAATAAGAGTTACGGATGGATCTCTAGGTATTGATAATGTACATACTTTTTTTCAGGAGACACAGTTAGTGCTTCCCGACGACATGAGACCTCAAATGCGGTATTGCGTCACAGCTATTTTGCATTGAAGATAATAATTGTGGGAGGAGTAATAGACATTGGACATTGGCGAACCAAATCATATGCTTTTACTGGCTCTCAAAGTAGGTAATACAACATAGGATGTTTCTTTCACATAATTCATGATTATGGTCATCGATATGATACCACATGTGCATCATACACGCTCATGCAATGTAATATTAATGCTTATTTTGGTCTGTTGCTCTCTCCTGTACTGATAATAAAACAACCTCTTAAGCTTGTCATTGCATTCTTAAGATATCAAATTGTCTCAGTATTGTTCTCAACTACTTGTGAATAAGCTTGTTATCTGTTGAATAAATTTTACTTGCATTACCTCGCCTCTCTGTTACTACCTAGTAGCCATCATGCTCAATTGGTCATCCTTGGAGTGACCAGCTACTCACTGCCTTTTTTTCCCGTACCTATTTACAATGCGAGCGACTGATCCTGACTCTGTGTCCCATTCAGTGTGATTGAAAACGCTGCATTTGACAGGAAAGAATTATTCACCTTGTACCTTTGCACTGAAGATAAGTTTTGCATCAAGGGCGTGACTCATTCAAGAGCGAAGCAGACTGACCTTGCTGCGACCCATGAGGACACTTTCCCAGAAATATCCGATTAGGTTTGCAGCCAAGGGAACATGCCATTAGAGTTTGATGTCCTCAAAACACTTCCTAGAACAGTACTCACCATTACTAGCCACCAATTTAGTCAAGCTTTTTCAGTTTGCTGAACAGCTGTTTGGAGACCAATATGCTTCGCATACCCTCAGAGAAATGACCAGTATCACTCGCTTGCAACCTGCCAGAGACGACTCTCCATGGAAAGTGAAACTGCTCAATGGGCCTTGGATACGTCTCCTAACCGAATCTGTACATGCTGCTATTGATGTAGATACCTTGTCCATGAAGGTCCTGATGACCAAAGTCAATGCCCTTATGGACTGCTAATTCACCATCCTCATGGCCTCCATCAATGTCTCCACTCTTGACTAAGAGGACAACTACCCAACACTGACCGAGGCCTACGTGAACATGGTAAAAATAGATGTTTACCGCAGGACCTGCTGCTGGGGAGAAAAAGCCACCCACCACCAACATACACTCCCCTCCGCCTCATTCATGTCCCAATCAATGACTTCTCTAGCCACCTACTGACATCCATCTGTGCAGTTCTGTTACTACCAATGCAAGGAATGTGATGACGGTTGTCAATGTCTAAAAGATGAGCAAGTAGGCCATCACTTGGGGTGATGTCCTACCCTTTCACCAATCTATTCTTTTTATATAATGCAGTTATAGGTGTGTGCTTTGGGTAGACATTGGTGTTTGCCATTCCCTTCTACAAAAGTCACTCTTCATGAAAACGCATACTCATTCTAAGCCAGGTGACATCTGACCGGTAAGTACCAACTAATCTTAGATCCCCACCCAGAGGTACGAAACACTCACCCTATCGTTTGAGAGTGCCAAATACCTTTTGAAAATTCCTCGTTGACAACATAACATTACCTCTACTCTGTGCTCATTTCCTCGCCAATATATCTCTCCTGGTTTATATGGCACATCAGAAATTAATCAATATAAACTCATACTCGTCTACCCGCCTCCTCCTACCTCGCACTTCCCATCATTACACCCACAGAGGCGTACATCAACCTCCTAACGTCGTACTCCTAAGTCTTCCATCCAGAACTTTGCCAAACGCCCATGATTCCCGCAAAGAATTGTATTTATCTTCATATTAGGAAAACAAGGTTCCCGGTGTTTGACATATTAAGGCTTCTAGCCCTGAATCGTTTAGCAGCCACTACACCAATGTTATTGGAAGATATGGACATCGCCATTGCACATCATCCTGAGAAATGAAGGCTCATTATGCCCTTGTGAGTATCACCTACATCTGAAAAGACAGAAAGAACTGGATATTTACCGCTTCTGCAACATTGCTGACATCACCTAATACTTGCACAAAGCAAAAGTGTTTTACGCTCTCGACCTCTTGAACGGGTATTACCAAGTACCCGTAAACCCTCAACACATTCCAAAGACTACAATTAATACCCTTACAGTATATATATATATATATATATATATATATATATATATATATATATATATATATATATATATATATATATATATATATATATATATATATATATATATATATATATTCATTTACTGCATTTTTGTATTTCATAGTGCTGTAACCACTTTTCAGCCCCTCGTGCATGGTATCTTAAGGGACGTCCCATTCTACATATGTCACCTTGACAACGTACTTTTGTTTTATTTCTCCATGGAGGAACACCTCCCTAATCAATGCATAATTCTTGACCGCCTACAACAGAATGGCCTTGTAGACCAGTACGTCAAGTGTACCTTCGGCTACAGCGTACTATTGTTTTTAGGGAACCATAACATTCCTGAAGGTGTTCATCCCCTCCCTGAGAAGGTAGTAAATTTTCAGAACTTTCCTACACCTTAGACTATAAAAGCACTGCAATAATTCTTAGATACGATAACCTATTATCACCTATATTTGCCAATCATCGCCAACACTCTTGCATCTCCTTACGCCTTCTTCATGGGCACGTAAGAAGGCCTGAAATGGGGTCCCCTTCAAGAAGCGGCCTATCAACCACTGCAGTTCTCACTTTTCTTGTGCTTAATACCCCTCTCAATCTATCAAGAAATGTAAGCGTAGCCGCTATTGGTATATTGCATGAATAGGTCATCAATGGCTCTCCCCTCTCATAGAACTCATTCATTAGAAAACTATCCAGTGTGGAAGCCAGCTATTCAACAGTGAATTCTTCGCAGTTCATTTAGCAGTCTATTCCTTTTGCCCCTTCTTAAAAGGTACTCCCTTTACCGTTTTCACATACCCTATGGCTTTTGTGCATGCCTTTACTTGAGAGTGTGAGGCCTGGTTTGTCTGTCAGTGGTGATATCTCTCTGCCATGACTGTGTACAACTGCTCCCTTCAACATGTCATGGGAGAAATTAATCCTGTTGCCAATGCTTTGTGAAGAAACACATTGGTTGCCTTTCTCCTGGGATTGAATTACAACACCATGGCAGAAGTCCAACAAAAGATTCAGAGAACCATGCATATAGGATTCCATTCACATCCCATCCGTCTATTGGGAAGCCCTCAGCGACTCCAACGCCCCCCCTCCTTTGTAACATCAGTACCGTATACCTGCCCTAATGCACACACAGGTGTTTGATTTCATCCTTGGCCTTTCACTTCCTTCATGCAGATCTAATGCATAGCTACTGAAGATAAAGTTCATAACTAAGGATTGGGTCCATGCCTGTACTTCATGCTGGGCTTCAAAAGTACTTTGACGCAGAATAAGGATTAGGCACCTATATTTAAATCCAGTTTAATTTTGACCACATTGATGTCAATGTAGTAGGTCACCTATCCATATTATATGGATACCATTACCTATTTACCGTCATTGATTGCTTCATTTGTTGGCCTGAAGCCACTCCCCTTCAAGCTAAAATGTCCGCCTCTCATATTACTTCTGATAGGGGTACAACTTTCACCTCTCAACTTTGCACATCATTAGCAAATCTCCTGGGCTATACCCTACTTAAAACAACGGCTTTCAACCATGCAGACCATTGAATGGGTAATTTTTTTCACCGCACCCTCCAAACAGCTTTGATGTCTCCTTACAATGAATCCAACTTTTCTAACTCATCTTCCTGGCACCGTCTGGGATTAACAACCACTCCTAAGAACACCCTGAAAGTATTGGCAGTTGAAATGGTGCATGGCAACCTACTCTGAAAATTTTGGGGAAATTTATCACAGGCAGCCAGAGTTAGCTATTAGTCAGATTACATTTATCTATATTGGTCTATTAGTTCAAGCACTCAAACATTTTCCATTAAGGAAATGAGAAAATATCGTCAGATGAAATAATGCACATATATAAACATCTTTTTTACACACCACTAGTTTCAATGAGTGATTTAGTATTTTCAAGCATTATGAATTTTAGATACACATGTTTTTGGCAACCTGGTGAATACGGCATATACAACTAAATAGTTTCTTATATATCTCATCGATCTCCTTCTCTTGATATACCAGTTGACACCATCTTGTGTGCTTCTTTATTAATTACTTACATCATTAGCAAACATATATATATATATATATATATATATATATATATATATATATATACATATATATATATATATATAGAGAGAGAGAGAGAGAGAGAGAGAGAGATAGAGATATATCTATCTATTTATCTATCTATCTATCTATCTATATATATATATATATATATATATATGGATATAGATATAGATATATATATATATATATATATATGATAAATTTTGCACATTTAGACGTGTTTCTCATATTCAAATAAGCCATATCTATTTTTGATACATTAATATCTGGATTCTCTTAACGACCTCGGGATCATAGCCCCAGGCAAAATCACACAAAGACAAGAGCTTGTGTCCGGCCGGGAATCGAACCCTGGTCGGCAAGCTTGTATAGACAGTGACTAAACCACTTGGCCGCGAAGAAAGATAAAAGTCAAAGACAATTATACTGTACTTATACCTGTCGAATTCATGTGTTTTGTACTTAGAATTGAAATCAACCCATCTTCACCATCGTAGCTAATTGGTAGTTTGTTACTTGGCATTCGATTAATGATAAATTTTGCACATTTAGACGTGTTTTTCATATTCAAATAAGCCATATATATTTTTGATACATTAATGTCTGGATTCTCTCAACGACCTCGGGATCAGAGCCCAAGGCGAAATCACACAAAGACAAGAGCTTGTGTCCGGCCGGGAATCGAACCCTGGTCGGCAAGCTTGTATAGACAGTGACTAAACCACTTGGCCACGAAGAAAGATAAAAGTCAATGACAATGCTACTGTACTTATACCGGTCGAATTCAGGTGTTTTGTACTTAGAATTAAAATCAACCCATCGCCACCATCGTAGCTAATTGGTAGTTTGTTATTTGGCATTTGATTGATGATAAATTTTGCACATTTAGACGTGTTTCTCATATTCAAATAAGCCTCCAGAAAGGAACACCTTTGTCATCTACGCATCGTGCTTAATCTCCTACAACAGAATGGTCTTGTATTCCAGAACTACTAGTTTACCTTTTGTGCCAATGCATCACTATTCTCAGGATATGGCATTACTGCTGAAAAAGTCCCTCCCCTCCCTGAGAAGATAGCAGCCGTTCAGAAATTCCCAAATGCCCTCAACTGCAAGCATTCTTGGGCACAATCAACTATTGTTACTATTATCTGCTAGCCATTACCATACTCTTGCCCATCACTACGCCTCCCTCATGGTCAAACCAAAAATCCTGAAAGGGGGTTTTCTTCAAGAAGCGGCCTTCTGCAATCCCAAAAATGCACTATAAATTGCTTCTGCCCTCACTCTTCCAGCACCACGTGCATCTCTTCAACTCTTTACCGATGCCAGCCGTTTCACTATGGGGCCAGTCCTCTAGCAGGTGATCAATGTTTCGCCACACCCATTGGCCTTCTTCAGTAGGAATGTGTCCAAGGTGGAATTTGGCTACTCTACCTTCAACCACAAATTACTGGCCATGCTCTTGGCTGTTCGTCCCTTTAGCCACTTCTTGGAAGGTTATTCCTTCGACATTCTCCCGGATCACATGCATCTGGTGCACCCCTTCACTTGACAGTCCGACGCTTGGTCCGCCCATCAATGCCGAGATCTTTCCGTTATGGGTGAATACAATTCTACCCTTCAGCACGTCCCTTGGAAAACAAATCCTGTGGGCAATGCCCTGTCAATAAACACATTACCCAACATTCGCCGGGTATTTGATTACAACGCCTTGGCAAAAGCATAATGAAAAGATCCATGTAGGATATCCTGCGCATCCCTGCGTTGGGATGACATCCTTCTTGATGAATCCAACGCCGGTCCCCTCTGTGACGTCATTACTGGTGGACGTAGATCAGGGATACCTTCTTCAAAGCGCCGACAGGAATTTTATTTTATTCATGGCCTTTTACATCCCTTGTGATGTTCTACTGCTCAGCTACTTAAGATGAAGTTCATTTGGAATGGCATTACTATGGATACTAAGGATTGGCTCTTTGCCTCTGTGCCTGTATTTCATGTCAAACCTCAAAAGTACATTGACAAACGAATTCAGGAGTGGTTACCTCTCCTCAACCTCAGCGGTGCTCTGTCCACATTGACGTTGATGTTTTAGGACCCCTACCCACATCACAAGGACATCGTTAAATGTTTACCGTTATCAAGCGGTATTCACATGGCAATTGCAATGTCCGCCTCGCATACATATAACTTACTCTCTGGATGGATAATGATATTTGGTATCCCTGTGTATATTGTTTTTGACATGGGTACCACTTTCTACTCTTAGTTGCGGACATCATAAGTAAATCTCTTGGGTATCATCCTTCAACACAAAACCATATACATTGTAGAACCCTTTCACAGTACCCTCAAAGTAGCCATGATGTCCTGTTGCAAGGAATTACTTGGATCTCTTGGGACTAGGGACCGCTCCTAAAGGTGCCCTGGATGTGTCGGCGTCTGAAATGGTGTATATATTGGTGTGCTACTGTTATTAACACACATTTGGGTTCCCTTCAAATGTCATCTTCAATGTGTTGTAGATTAGACTTGGTATGTTACATCTTCAAGTAAAGTCTAGGTAAGTTAACTTTAAAATAGTTTATTCTTTAAAAACAGTATTAACATCTCCATCACAAGAGTATAGATGGTTTGGTCGGATGACCGTTCCGTATGACATCTCAGTAAGAACTACCACAAATATCCATATTCACGTTAAAGTTTATTTAGTTATCTCAGCACTTAATGATTTATAGTAAACACAGCATTAATGCCGGAAGGTACTTAGTTCTGTTCTCATAGACAACTCCCTCTCACGGCTTGGTTGTGTTTACTCTTCATGAAAAATGTTACATTGCTAAGGTTTGGCATTCGCATTCTGTTTATGATATGACTATGGCATTTCTCACACTTCTCCTATTTCCACAGTGACCTCTTAGGTCATGTGTTTTAAACATGTAATATCTATATATTACATATAGAGACTAGTTGATCATCCATGCCAAATTTTTCTCGTCTGCAACTTCATTCGACAATCTCCTTCGTCTATGTCACGTTCTGGGAAAATTTACTCCACCTTACGAGACTTACAAGGCTTAAGCTAACCAAAATATAACAACATATCTGCATTTGACAACTTACGTTTTCCTGCGCAACAACACTTCCAAGCCACTGTTAACGCCCCTTTACACAGGACATTTCCTCATGAATAGTCGTACGTCGAAAGCATTCCTCCTCAACATTCGAGGCAAAGAAGACTGGGTCCCCAATAATCGCTTAAAACATGCATATCTCTTGTCAGATGACCAGCCTACAGTACGTCTCTTAAGAGAAGGGCTCCCTATTTTCCGTGTATGTCTTTTATAGGGGGAGAGTCATGCACCACACCCATATCACACGCTCATACACTGAAAAGGTATTCCTGTTTTTATGTAAATTGTCATTATTGCTCTCCCATCGCACTGATAGCTTATTTCTGCCTCTCTGTGCTTGTATCAATGTCTTTGAATTTTTGTCACCCTCCTTTAGGGAAAAGTTTGTTTTAAAAGCACACTGTCTATTGAAGTAACGTTACTTGCAAGTATCCCGTCTCTCAGTTATCACCTAACTGGTGCATCCGCTTATTTGCCAATTAGGTTTTTTATCCTCCTCATGGATTTTGTAAGGCATTGAACAGTGGGATATGGTGCAAAAAGATTAGAATTGATAGGTGACAGGATATTATTTGACCTAGAGTATGCTGATAACGCTGTCCTTATCAGCAATGCTTGCTTACTAGAATGAAGGATATATCACATGAAATTGAGCTCAAGAAAAAATAAAAAATACACAGAGATGATGAGAACAGAATGTGAAATAGAAAATGAAATATCATTGTGAGGAGAAAGGATGAATGAGGTGGAATCATTTGACTATTAGGGAACTCTAATCTCTAACACTGGATTTTCGGAATTTTGGTTTAATGATATTAAAAAAAAAATAAAATCAGACAATGGTTAGGTTGAATATATTTTGGATATCAAATGGACTAAAATTGCATATAAAAATCAGGCTCGATATAAGTATAGTGAGATTGGTGTAAAATGGCAGGACAGAATTAGAAATGGCACTATAAGTGAGATTACTCAAGTGCCATATGTGCCTGAGATTATGATAAGGGTTTCATGAAGATGGTTTGCGCATGCTCTTTGACCTCCCCCAATAGAGTTTAGTTCACCTAACTTTTAACTGGGCTTGAAAAAGTACAAGAAGAGTTGGAAGACCCAGGCATACATTGTAAAGGACTATGAAACATGAAGAAGGTGGTGAGGAATAGAGAAGAGTTGATTTAGAAGCTCTAGATAGGGACAACTAGCAAAATCTATCCGAGGTCCTTTGGGTCAATAAGCATTGGAAGAGATAATGATGATGATGATGATGATGATGGTGATGATGATGATGATATATATATATATACATATATATATATATATATATATATACATATATATATATATATATATATAAATATATATATATATATGTTGATTAAGAAGCTCGAGATACGGACGTCAGGCGAAATCTATCCGAGGCGCTTTCAGTTAGTAGGCATTGGAGAGGATGATGATGATCATGATGATGTAGATAATATATATATATATATATATATATAAATATATATATATATATATATATACATTATATATATATATATATATATACTTATAAAAATCTCTCTCTCTCTCTCTCTCTCTCTCTCTTTCTTTCAGTATATATATATATATATATATATGTATATATATATGTATATAATAAATATATATATATATATATATATATATATATATATATATATATACATATATATATATATTTATATATATATATATATATATATTTATATATATATCTATCTATATATCTATCTATCTATCTATCTATATATATATATATATATATACATATATATATATATATATATATATATTATATATATATATATATATATAGATAGATAGACATATATATATATATATATATAAATATAAATATCTATGTATATACAGTATATATATATATATATATGTATATATATATATATATATATGTATATATATATATATGTATATATATATATATATATATATAAATGTGTGTGTGTGTGTGTGTGTATAAACACACAGAAAGCGGAGATGGAGTTGGGAGAGAAGGGATAAGATTGGTAATGACACTGAGAGCAGAAAAGTCATTATCTTTAACTTGAGTACTGTACTAGCAGATTGTTACATGAAACGTTCATCTCTGAATAGTAAAAGAAAGATGGATACTTCGAAAAACTGAAGAGTGTAATAGATGAGATCCCAGCGGAAGATAAGAATATCGCGAATGGTTATTTCATTGCTAAAGTTGGATGAAATAATGATACAAAGAATGTAATGGGTTTTGAGACTCTTGAAGAATTTGAAAACGAAAACGGAATTTTTTGCTTTAAGTTTGTTTTTTGTGAACATTCTTATATGAGGTACCCTTTCTCAGTTCAAGGACACCCGCATATATAGATGAAGTCAACCATGTGTCAGCTCCAAAAATAAAATAAATTACATAGCCATTCATAAAGAGAGTAGGAGGGCTCTGAGAAATGTAGAAATTATAGAGGTGTATTGGTCGTGATCACGAGCTCCTCACTGCTACACTGAAATAGAAACTGGAAGCTCCGAGAAGAAATGTAAATAGAATACCAAGGTTTGATGCAACTAAGCTTTTAGAATATGAGTAAAAAATTCATTTGCAATTGAATATAGGAATCAATTTGCAGCCTTAACCTTAGGAGACGAAGAGCAGACAATTGACGAAGAATGGTGTGATATTAAGTACATATATCTTTCAGCTGGTAGTGAAGTTTTTTTATATGGCGTTACAAGCAGAAACCAGGGGATATAAAAGGATACTTGGCACACTATAAAATGGAGATAAAGACAAATATTTGATTGTTTAAAACGTTCGAGGAATTTATGAAAATTACAATGAAGAGCGTGCTAAATATTGATTATGAGGTCAAATGGAATGTCATGAATTACTGGAGAGAATATTTAGAAAACAAAGCATATGAGGCTGAAAAAGATATGAATTCACGGAGTGTATATGGTGTAACAATCATTGATAGAATGATAAATGGAATCTCGACGAGGATATATAAAAAAAAAATCAGATACCCATTAACAAGATAGATGGATATTTTTTTTTTTTAACAACAGACGATAAAGAAAGTCTACTGTACCAACCGTGTGTCACACAATTGTACATAATTCCTTTTGCATTTATTATGCTTGTATCTTCGCTCTTCCCTCGCACTAAACGGACATGAAAATTCATGTGTGCTGTTTCCTCTGTAACATTGTCTGTCTTGTTAACTTGTTATGTCCTGTTGCCTTGAGGTTTTGTATTTAAAGGAGAGTATTCTATAACAATAAAACTCAGTTGATTGCATCCTGCCTTTGAGTTCACAACCCTCATTCGGCACCGCCACATTGGTGACCCCGGAAGTCGACTCGCTCCCACTGCCCTCTACCCCCACCTCCCTCGCTCCTCCATTGTTGGTACTATAACGGAGACGGACTCTACCACAGCAGTTGGCGCTGCGGCCACCCCATTGAAACTTTCACCGTTCGCCAAGGGAGAGGTGTTTGCTTGGTTTCAGCGCGCAGAAGTCCACTTTCGTATCAGGGGCATGACTCGCTCAACCACCAATGCGTATTATGTTTTCGCGGCAATAACCGAGGACACCTTCCCAAAAATATCCGACTGGCTTTGTGAACAAGGAGACACCCCAATAGCGTATGACGCCCTCAAAACACCTTCTGCAGCAGTACTCGCCGTCGCCAGCCGCCCGTATAGCAAAGCTTTTTCAGCTCTTGCAACAACCGTTGGGGGACCAAAGGGCTTCGCTTGCCCTCAGGGAAATGACCAGTATCGCTCACCTTCAACCTGCCGCAGACGGCTCTCCTCGTGAGGTGAACCTACTTCGTGCCCTTTGGATACGCCGTTTACCCGAACCTGTACGCGCTGCCATACCCGATGTCGATTGTTTACCCATAAAGGACTTGATGACCAAAACCGACGACCTTATGGACAGCCACTTCAAGACCTCCATCAACGCCTCCACCCCTGACGACGAGGATGCCTATTCAACGTCAACCGAAGCTGACATGAATGCCGTAGGACATACACGCCTACCCCGTGGCGTGCCGAAGCGGCGACACAGCCGCCCACCACCCACCAATCGCTCGCGCCCCAACGAACGACTTCTACAGCCACTTACTACCTCCCATCCGCCGCAGTTTTGCTACTACCACTTCAGATTCGGGGCAACAGCGAAGAAATGTGCCAAGGATTGTCAGTGGCCAAAAAACGTGTAAGTAGGCCATCGCTTGTGGCGGTGGCCTCCCATGTTTCTAATCTTTTCTTTTTACAGGATGCAGGAACGGGCGTGCGATTTTTGGTAGACACGGGTGCTTATCGTTCTCTTTTGCCAAGGAAACTCTTCAAGGCACGGCGTAGTCTGTCTACATCTGCCGACGTCCGCTTGGTAGCTGCCAACGGATCTGCGATACCCACCTACGGTTACGAGAACCTCACATTATCGTTCGGAAACGGTAAATTCAATATGAAGTTTCTCGTTGCTGACGTCACAATGCCAATCATCGGTGCGGATTTCCTCTCTCATTTCCACCTTTTGGTCGATGTCGCCCACCGACGATTGGTCAACGCAGACTCGTACTTGTCGACACCTCTTCAACCCGCCCCCTCTAACCTCACTCTCCACATCAGCGCACCCACGGATGCCTACGCCCACCTCCTCACGTCGGACCCGGAAGTTTTCCGTCCAGAACTTCGCCAAACGCCCACGGTTCCAGCCAAGCACGGTATTTATCACCATATCAAGACTACGGGAACCCCAGTCTTTGCAAAATTCAGACGTCTGGCACCGGTACGATTGGCAGCCGCCAAACAGACGTTCGCCGAAATGGAGAAAATGGGCCTTTGTCGGCCTCCAGCCCATGGTCGTCACCCTTACACATCGTTCTGAAAAAAGACGGCTCCCTCCGTCCGTGCGGGGATTACAGGCGCCTTAAAATGCAAGCAGAACCGGATCACTACCCCCTCCCAAACATTGCCGATGTGACCTCCTACCTGCACAAAGCGAAGGTTTTCTCTACGCTCGACCTCCTGAAGGGGTATTATCAGGTGCCTATGAACCCAGAAGACATCCCCAAGACCGCCATCACTACTCCGTTTGGTACATACACCTTCAATTACTCCTGTTTTGGCCTTCGTAATGCTGGGGCAACGTTTCAACGTCTCATAGATGGCATCTTAGGGGACCTCCCTTTCTGTGTATGTTATGTGGACGACATACTTGTGTTCTCCTCCTCAGAAGAGGAACACCTCCATCACCTGCGCATCGTGCTCGACTGCCTGCAACAAAACAGCCTTGTAGTCCGGTACGACAAGTGTACCTTTGGCGGCAACGAAGTGTCGTTCTTAGGGCACCGTATCACGCCTGAAGGAGTCCATCCCCTCCCTGAGAAGGTAGCAGCCGTTCAGAATTTCCCCGCGCCCTCAAAGCTCTGCAGGAATTCTTGGGCATGATCAACTATTATCACCGTTTTCTGCCAGCCATTGCCGCCACTCTTGCTCCCCTCTACGCCTCCCTCAAGGGCAAGCCAAAGGACCTAAAGTGGGGTCCCCTTCAAGAAGCAGCCTTCTGCAATGCAAAGAAGGCCCTATCAACTGCTGCGGCTCTCACTTTTCCTATCCCACACGCCCCTCTCCTTCTCTCCACCGATGCCAGCGATGTCGCTATTGGTGCAGTACTCGAGCAGGTGGTCAAAGGCTCGCCCCGCCCATTGGCCTTCTTCAGCAGAAAACTGTCCAAGGCAGATCGGGTTATTCTACATTTGATCGAGAATTGTTGGCGGTGCACTTGGCTGTCCGTCACTTTCGCCATTTCTTAGAAGGTACGCCCTTCGTCATTCGCACAGACCACATGCCTCTGGTGCACGCCTTCACTCGACAGTCTGACGCCTGGTCCGCCCGTCAACGCCGACATCTCTCCGCCGTGGCTGAATACAATTACACCCTCCAATACGTCCCTGGGAAAATGAATCCCGTTGCCGATGCCCTGTCAAGAAACACGTTGGCTGCCGTTCAACTGGGATTGGATTACAACACCCTGGCTGAAGCCCAACGACAGGATCCAGAGTATTCAGCTTGTAGGACATCCTGCACGTCCCTCCGTTGGGAGGATTTCCTCCTCGAAGACTCCAACACCACCCTCCTCTGAGACGTCAGTACTGGTAGACCGCGACCTTGGATTCCTGCTCCCATGCGCCAACAGGTGTTTGATTTCATTCATGGCCTTTCACATCCCTCGTGCCGTTCTACTGCACACCTGCTGAAGGCAAAGTTCATTTGGCACTGCATTTCTAAGGATGCTAAGGATTGGGTCCGCGCCTGTTCTTCTTGCCAAACTTCCAAAGTACATCGACACACAGATTCAGGAGTGGGCACCTTTCCTCAACCTCAGCGTCGTTTCGCACACATTCACGTCGAGGTTGTAGGCCCCCTACCCACATCACAAGGACATCGTTACCTGTTTACCGTCATCGACCGCTCCACTCGTTGGCCTGAAGCCATTCCCATGGAAACTGCAATGTCTGCCTAATGTACATCTGCCTTACTCTCTGGATGGATTTCAAGATTCGGTATCCCTGAGCATATTACTTCTGACAGGGGAATCACTTTCACCTCTCAATTGTGGACATCGTTAGCGAATCTCCTGGGCATCACCCTACATCAGACAACGGCCTACAACCCCGCTGCCAATGGAATGGTTGAACGTTTTCATCGCACCCTCAAAGCAGCTTTGATGTCCCGCTGCAAGGATTGCAACTGGTTTACTCAGCTTCCCTGGGTCCTCCTGGGACTGAGGACCACTCCTAAAGAGGCTCGACCTCCTGAAGGGGTATTATCAGGTGCCTATGAACCCAGAACACATCCCCAAGACCGCCATCACTACTCCGTTTGGTACATACACCTTCAATTACTCCTGTTTTGGCCTTCGTAATGCTGGGGCAACGTTTCAACGTCTCATGGATGGCATCTTAGGGGACCTCCCTTTCTGTGTATGTTATGTGGAGGACATACTTGTGTTCTCCTCCTCAGAAGAGGAACACCTCCGTCACCTGCGCATCGTGCTCGACTGCCTGCAACAAAACAGCCTTGTAGTCCGGTACGACAAGTGTACCTTTGGCGGCAACGAAGTGTCGTTCTTAGGGCACCGTATCACGCCTGAAGGAGTCCATCCCCTCCCTGAGAAGGTAGCAGCCGTTCAGAATTTCCCCGCGCCCTCAAAGCTCTGTAGGAATTCTTGGGCATGATCAACTATTATCACCGTTTTCTGCCAGCCAATTGCCGCCACTCTTGCTCCCCTCTACGCCTCCCTCAAGGGCAAGCCAAAGGACCTGAAGTGGGGTCCCCTTCAAGAAGCAGCCTTCTGCAATGCAAAGAAGGCCCTATCAACTGCTGCGGCTCTCAATTTTCCTATCCCACACGCCCCTCTCCTTCTCTCCACCGATGCCAGCGATGTCGCTATTGGTGCAGTACTCGAGCAGGTGGTCAAAGGCTCGCCCCACCCATTGGCCTTCTTCAGCAGAAAACTGTCCAAGGCAGATCGGGTTATTCTACATTCGATCGAGAATTGTTGGCGGTGCACTTGGCTGTCCGTCACTTTCGCCATTTCTTAGAAGGTACGCCCTTCGTCATTCGCACAGACCACATGCCTCTGGTGCACGCCTTCACTCGACAGTCTGACGCCTGGTCCGCCCGTCAACGCCGACATCTCTCCGCCGTGGCTGAATACAATTACACCCTCCAATACGTCCCTGGGAAAATGAATCCCGTTGCCGATGCCCTGTCAAGAAACACGTTGGCTGCCGTTCAACTGGGATTGGATTACAACACCCTGGCTGAAGCCCAACGACAGGATCCAGAGTATTCAGCTTGTAGGACATCCTGCACGTCCCTCCGTTGGGAGGATTTCCCCCTCGAAGACTCTAACACCACCCTCCTCTGAGACGTCAGTACTGGTAGACCGCGACCTTGGATTCCTGCTCCCATGCGCCAACAGGTGTTTGATTTCATTCACGGCCTTTCACATCCCTCGTGCCGTTCTACTGCACACCTGCTGAAGGCAAAGTTCATTTGGCACTGCATTTCTAAGGATGCTAAGGATTGGGTCCGCGCCTGTTCTTCTTGCCAAACTTCCAAAGTACATCGACACAAAGATTCAGGAGTGGGCACCTTTCCTCAACCTCAGCGTCGTTTCGCACACATTCACGTCGAGGTTGTAGGCCCCCTACCCACATCACAAGGACATCGTTACCTGTTTACCGTCATCGACCGCTCCACTCGTTGGCCTGAAGCCATTCCCATGGAAACTGCAATGTCTGCCTAATGTACATCTGCCTTACTCTCTGGATGGATTTCAAGATTCGGTATCCCTGAGCATATTACTTCTGACAGGGGAATCACTTTCACCTCTCAATTGTGGACGTCGTTAGCGAATCTCCTGGGCATCACCCTACATCAGACAACGGCCTACAACCCCGCTGCCAATGGAATGGTTGAACGTTTTCATCGCACCCTCAAAGCAGCTTTGATGTCCCGCTGCAAGGATTGCAACTGGTTTACTCAGCTTCCCTGGGTCCTCCTGGGACTAAGGACCACTCCTAAAGACGCCCTTGACGTCTCGGCAGCTGAAATGGTGTATGGCGACCCGTTGGTCGTCCCTGCCAAATTTTTTTCCTTCTAAAACCTCCTCCGACGATCTCCAGCGCATACGTCACGTCGTATGAAAATTCACTCCGTGCCGCCAGACTTACAAGCCCCCAGCGAAGCATCACATACCAACGGACTTGCACTCTGCAACGCACGTCTTCCTGCGCAACGACACTAGTAAGCCACCACTAACGCCCCCTTACACGGGCCCTTTCCTTGTGATCCGACGCAGTCCGAAAGCATTCCTACTAAATATTCGGGGCAAAGAAGACTGGGTCTCCATTGATCGTCTAAAACCTGCTTATCTTCTGCCAGATGACCCGCCTACAGTTCGCCTCTCCAGATCAGGGCGCCCTATTTAACATGAACAGTATGTCATTTTTAGGGGGGGAGCCATGTACCAACCGTGTGTCACACAATTGTACATAATTCCTTTTGCATATATTATGCTTGTATCTTCGCTCTTCCCTCGCACTAAACGAACATGAAAATTCATGTCCGCTGTTTCCTCTGTAACATTGTCTGTCTTGTTAACTTGTTATGTCCTGTTGCCTTGAGGTTTTGTATATAAAGGAGAGTGTTCTATAACAATATAACTCAGTTGATTGCATCCTGCCTTTGAGTTCACAAACCTCACTCGGCACCGCCACACTACGTTGGATGGAACGCTTTAGTGAGGTCATGAATAGGATATATGAAGGGAATAATTTGAAATATGTACCTGAAGCACAGGAAGAGGACTTTGATGTGCCCATGAATGAATTCAGTGTGTTTGAAGTCGATGCTATCATAAAAAAAAATCAGTGGATGGAAATCGCTTGGTTACGGTGGATGATATTGCCCGAAAATGATGTGGCCCTCTGAATACTTGTAAGATTATTTGGTAGAATGTGACCTGAAAGGACAAACCTGATGAATAAAACTAGGTTTTTTGTTGAACATGGAAAAGGGGAGGTATGACTGATTGCAATAATTACAGTGGCATCAACATTTAGTGAATTTTAATGAAAATTGGTAGCGTGCTTATTCTAAAACGACTAGAGAGAAAAAATGGTTAAAAGCTGATACATGTACAAGTAGGATTTAGGAAATATACACATTACACTAACTAAATTTCATTCCAAGACATGTTTTACAAAATGTGTTTGATACATTAATCCATTATTGATGGCATTTGTTGGACAATAATACCCAATAACTTTGATAGTGTGAGCCAAACATAAATTTTATTAGGTCCGTCCATGAGCATAGCTTGTCCAATGTTAATGTTAGTGGAGTCCTATCAAATATATTTCAAGTTAACAGCGGGTTCTTCAAGGGAATGTGTTATTCACCTATGGTATCTATCCTCGGCTTTTATTTTGTAATGCATAGTTTAGTTCGGGATGGTGTAAGAGGATTCGACTTGATTGGTATTAGAAAATTAATTAACTTAGACTATGCTGATAATGATGTCCTTATCAGCAGAACCCCCAAGATTTGCAAAGCTTGTATACCAGAATAGATGAAATATCACATGAGGCTGGACTCAAGAAAAATAGAAGAAAGACATACATGATGAGTACGGTATATGCAATGGAATATGAAATATCATTTGTAAAAGAAAGGATTAATTAGGTAGAATCATTTAAATATTTAGGAGATTTGATCTCTGATGCTATGTCCTTAATAGTATATTAGATAAAGTAAAATTTGGGAATCAAATCGCCTAAAATTACATACAAAAATCAAGATGTATATCTGTTCGGTGAGATCTGTGTTACAGTATGGATATGAGTCATGGTATGACAATGAAACAATATCCTACACCATGTGTAGATTTGAGAACAAAGCTTTTAAACGAATATTGGGAGGTAAATGGCAGAAAAGGACTAGAAATGAAACTGTAAGAGAGATTACTCGAGTGCCATATGTGGATGAGATCGTAGTTTCAGCATGTCCTTTGCACTCCTTAAGAGAGATTAGTTCATCAAACTTTTAACTGCGCTTCAAAATGTACTTGACGAGTTAGAATGTTGAAAAATTAAATCATATTGAAATTATTAAGCGATTATAATGGATTTTTTTTTTTTTTTCTATGGGGAGCTGGTACTCTAACACCGAGAATATCTGAGAACAGGATGTTGTGAAGAAGTTTGGAATGATGTTTTTAGTTATATCTGAGTAAATATGATACAAGGAAATTCGCAAGAAACTTGCTGAACAGAAGCATAAAAACCATGAACATTTTGTAAAGGTGTAGATCACAAATGACAACAAACAATCACTTACAGGTTTGTAAGATTATTTATAAAAAAAAAATAACAATAATACCATTGACACCAATAACGGGAATAAATTCGATATTAAGAAGAATAATTACAATTCTCAATCTCATAATCATTAATCAAACTCAAAGGTCAAGGTCACGGTAAAGCAAAATATCCAATTCCCGTAACCATCCATAACATTAGACATCCTTGTAACACAAACTTAGAATCTGGTTAATTTTTAGGTGTATGAAAATCCAGACCAATTAGTACATGTTAAGGTCAAAGGTCAAGGTCGACCAAAAAGTTAAGAAATAAGCTGCCACGGTGGAGGTTTGCGCTCTACTGAATGCCCATCTAGTTATTACTCTTATTAATATTATCATGATATTCCCAATTAGAAGATTATCATTTCTGAACAAAGGAAGAGTCTTGATACTACTGTATTGTTTGCTGTGAGAACTTGTCATTGTTTGACATATATGTTTGATATGAATCTCCTTCCTTTTCAAATAGGTTAAGAACAGAAACAAGACGTGTTTTAGCATCTCAAATACCTTTTGCTTACAGCATCAATGAATTACATGACATGTCCATCCAGTAATTTCGCTTATTTCTTTTTCATGATATGGAGACGTAATATATTTTGGAATTTTCTAAATAATAATGGTCAGTCAAAATAATATATTTCATAAAATAAGACAATTCGAACTAGATCCAAATTCACCGACACCAATTGAAATCAAAACTATATATCAGAAATAGATTAAATACGTCTGAATTTCCCGTCCATAACGTAATTTAATTTGCAGAGTTTACCACCTAAATATTTCTGTGACAGGCGTATCTATTCACTCAGGCAACGTTCATAAGGATTTGGCAAGCATATTATACAAATCAGGAACTTACTTGAAATGGCACGAATTTCTACATTCCCGAATACCACAAAACCGGAATCGATTTTTTTTCTTTCCCAGTTGCTGAACATTCATGGAAAAGACGTGTAAAATCATTCTCGAAAACTGAATATGAATAATGACAATGTTTTCGTCTGGTTTAACTGTACGATTGTGATAATTATACTATCCACTGTTTCCGTAATTAAAGCTTAATCGGCTATACTCAACCATGAATTTATATTAATATATATTCAAAATTATATATATGTATATATATATATATATATATATACATGTATATATATATATATATATATATGTATATATATATATATATATATATATAAATATATGTACATATATATACATATATATGTATATATATGTATACAGTATATATATATATATATATATATGTATATATATATTTATACATACATACACGAGTAAATGTATATATATATATATATATATATATACACACAAATAAATAAACGACTATGTATATATATATATATATATATATTCAAATAAGCCATATATATTTTTGATACATTAATGTCTGGATTCTCTTAACGACCTGGGATCAGAGCCCCAGGCGAGATCACGCAAAGACAAGAGCTTGGGTCCGGCGGGAATCGAACCCTGGTCGGCAAGCTTGTAACGACAGTGACTAAGCCACTTGGCAAGCTTGTATAGACAGTGACTAAGCCACTTGACCAAGTGGCTTAGTCACTGTCTATAAAAGCTTGCCGACCAGGGTTCGATTCACGGCCGGACCCAAGCTCTTGTCTTTGCGTGATTTC
>NC_090747.1:11664676-11674535 GCF_036898095.1 Palaemon carinicauda
TCACCGCTAGGGAGAGAAAATCATGAACTGCAGGGTCCGGGTTTTCTGTAATGAAGCGCAGACAGTTGACTTCTGGACTCGCTGGGTCAGAACTGGATCTGGTAGTGGTACAAACTTCAGCTACAGTTCCAATGCCAGGAGGAACCACACGCTGTTCGGCCACTTGTGGGCCACTATTGCCGCTACCTTTTGAAGGATCTCAGTTTGTTGAGGACCCTCAACAGAAGGTTGTGAGGAGGGAACAGATAAATCTTGACCATCTGTTCCAGTCGAGGGACATCGCGTCCACTGCTTCCGCTAAGGGGTCCTCGTACGGGGCACGTACAGGAGCAATTTCTTGTTGTCTTTCGTCGCAAAGAGGTCTATCTGCAGTTCTGGGACTGATTCAGAATGAAGGAGAATGATCCTGCGTCTAAGGACCATTCCGACTCTATCGGTGTGAACCTGGATAGAGCGTCCGCTGTCACATTGCGGACTCCTTAAAGGTGAACTGCCGACAGGTACCACTTCTTCTTTTCGCCAATCGGAAGACGGCCAACATCACCTGGTTGAGAGGTGGTGACCTCGATCCTTATCGATTCAAGTATCTTACAACTACCTCGCTGTCTATTACCACTTTATGTGGAATGAATGACGCGGGGAGACTTTCTTTAAGGTAAGGAGCACTGCCCTAGCTTCTAGAAAGTTTTATGAAAAAGGTCTTGAATAGCCTGGACCAAGTCCCCTGGACTTTTTCCGATGAGAGTGACTTCCCCATCCCTCCTTTGAGGCGTCTGAGTGAATCGTCACCGACGGGGGAGGTGGCTGAAGAAGAACCTGACTTCTTTAGATGTCTGGCTTGGGACCAAGGCCTGAGAAGAGTACTTAGCCGAAGCGGCTGGTCTTCTCAGATCTCTTCACGCGTTTGATGCATAACTTCTCCAAACTCCGATTGCATCCTTTAGCTGTGCTCTTAGCACTGGGTCTGTCACTCGAAGCAAACTGGAGAGAGGGCAGTACTCTCTCCTGCTCGTGTTTTGATATCCTTTCGGAATCTTGAAGTCTCTTGACAGAACCCGCTATCTCCTTCCTTTTCTTCGCCGGGGGTGGAGAAATGGTGTGACAAAGGTCCCAGTGGATCTTAGCCACTGGAACTTTTGAGATGGAGAAAGTCGAGACTTTTTCTGTTGATCTTGAAGCCTAGGTACTCTAGGAACTGGATCACTTGACTGGAAGCTTGCAAGCATTCTGTCTCGGATGCTGCCCACACCAACCAGTCGTCCAGGTAGGCTACTACCTGAATTCCCTTTAGGCGAAATTGTTTGAGAGCTACGCTCGCAAGCTTCGTAAAAATACTTGGGGCTATGTTTAGCCTGAATGGCATGGCTCCGAAGGCGTATAGTCTTCGTTGTAGCCTGAACCCTAGGTAGGGGGAGAGTCGATGGCTAATTGGAATGTGCCAGTAGGCGTCTGACAAGTCTATAGAGACGGAATATGCCCTCTTGGGCAGTAAGGTCCTTATGTGTTGCAGTGTTAGCATTTTGAATTTGCAATTCACTATGAACTTGTTAAGTGGCGACAAGTCCAGAATGACTCTGAGCTTTTCCGAGTCTTTCTGGAACACAAAACAGCCTCCCTTAGAAATTGATGGGCTTCACCCTTTTTCTCCAACCGTTCTTGAAAGTACTCCTCCATAACGGGGGTGGAGTGTTGGAAAAACCGAAGGTACGGGGGTGGAGTGCTGTATCAGCTCCCGCCCAGTCCATTCTTGAGTAGGCTGTGGGCCCAGGGATCGAAGGTCCACCGATCCCGAAATTTCAGAAGTCTCCCTCCTACCGGTATCACCTCACTTGGACTGCCGTCCTGAGGTCTTGCCTTCCTGACCACGACCACCCCTGAATCCCCTTCCCCTTGAGGGGCGTCTAGACGAGCCTCTGGCTGCTCCTCTAGGCTTTGCTCGAAAGGAAGTAGACTGCCCTTCGAACGCTGGGTGGTGAATGCGTGGACTGTGTCGACACGGCCTGGGGTACCCACTGAAAGGTGGTCGGGGTTTGTGCCACGATCTGGGGCACTGGGGGCAATGGCAATTGCAGTTGCTGTTGCTGTCTAAGAGGCTTGGCTGGCCAAGACGGTAGCTTAGTCCTCATAGTCTTCCTCTTTGGTTGAGGACCCTCATCCGGGGAAGACTTTCTTTTGATAGCCAGGGCCCCACTTCTGGAGAAGGTTTCTATTCTCCAAGGCGGCTTTATCAAAAACTTCTTTGACCAAGTCGGTAGGGAAAAAGGTCTTTTCCCAAATGTTGGAGGAGATTAGTTTCTTTAGCTCGTGCCTCACCGTAGCCGAGGTAAACACGAACTCCCTACAAGCTCTCCTTGCCTTGACGAAGCCATAAAGGTCCTTCGTTCACTGTGGCCAGATGAGACTTGGCCACTACCATGAACATTTCATGGACCCTTGGGGTCACTTGCCATCGTCTCGAGAGTAGTCTGAAGAGACATTGAGGCAGTCAGTCTTTCTTTTGTATCGAACTCACTTCGCAAAAGAAAGTCAGACAGCTTAGGGAGGTCCTTGCCGAACTGACGTCCGGCAATATCAGCCTCCAACTTTCCCACTGAGAACGTAAGATGGACGTCCTTCCAGTCTTTGTGGTCCATAGGCAGGGCCAGCGACAAGGGTTTACACTCCTCTAGGGAGGGGCAAGACTTGCCGGCCTCGATTGCTTTTAGTACAGCCAGAAACCCTTTCTGTAAAAGGGGGAAGGCTCTAGTAGGCGAGGACACAAAGGAAGGGAGCTTCCTATTCAATGCAGCTACCTTTGAGTTAGAGAAGCCCCTCTCTTTCATCGAGGATGAAAGTAGAGCTTGAGCCTTAGCATGGTCCATCACTATGACCTCCTTCGGCTCTGTCTCCTCCTTTGAAGCTGGTTCCTTCCTCAGTCGGACATAACAGTCTGGATATGATGCCTTGCTGGGCCAGAATTCCACCCTCCAGGGGAACTGAGCCCAGCTTATCCGAGATGACGATCTTTCCAGTCATCATCGGCATGTGCTCAGCATACCTCCATGGGTTAGCATCTGAGCACAAGGAAGGTCTTTCACATTGAGCTTTTTCTGGGGCCCATGTGATTCTGCAAGGCACTGCATTCGCAGTTCCATTGCAGCTGCCTTCTCCTGATTCTCCTTCTGCATTTGTTGGATCATTCCAACAATAGAAGAGAGGGCCTGTCCCAGCTCTACTGGGAGACCGGCCGATGTAGAGGGGCTTGAACTTCATCCTGGGCTTCTGCCAGGAGGTCTTCCTCTGACACCCGTTCACATCAGATATCCTGTCATTTAGCTGGATGTCTTGCATCGCGACCGCGACTTCAGCATCCACCTGGATCTGAACTTAGGGGATCTCCTCTTGAGGCTGGGGAATCACTGCATCAGCTGATGCCTTAGGAAAAGATACACCCTCATCTTCTCACTTGGAAGATAAGGGCCAGAAGTGTTCTTTTGGAAGCCCCTTACCCAGGTAGGAAGCTTCTTCCTAGCTATTTAAATGTCTCATTAAATCAGGTTAGTGCACACAGTACATACCTGAGGGTCCCAATACCGGAGATCATCCTTGGAGACAGCGTATGCTGCGTGTCTCCTACAAAACTCATGTCCGCAGAGGTTCTTGCTGCTGACATTGCAGAAAGTACTTCCCCACTTTGGAGTGTCCTTCTGTAAAGAGAAGAAATTTCCATGAGTATCAAGTGAACTATGTATCACTGGATATGCATAGTATAGCATAACAATTCAGAAAGGAAAGACACACACTTGTGTTTCCCTCACAACCCATTGTTGCAGCCTTCCAGATAATAAAATCAAAATGGTTTATCTCTTCTAGAGTAACCAATGCAAGGTTTCCAGAGGAAACAGGTGGAGCTCACACCTAGGCAATGATTTTAAAATCCTGGATAATAGACAGGGAAGAACTCTGCTTCCTATCTGAGGGCAACAGCAAAGGGCTGTGCAAGAAAACACAATAGTGTTAGAAGATACAGTGCTGTACCTAAACCTTTACTATAGTTTTCCTCTTACTGTATATGCTATACAGAAGAATACTAGTACAGTATAGGAGGATGTGTGCCGGCCTGCCTTTGCCGGCCGGCACACACCACAACTAGCTTTAACCCTGGATAGGTACGGTGGGTCGTTTGCGACCCGAGCGTCAAAAAAAACAGGTTTTTCTCACGTGACTCACCCTGTGACTGAATTTGTGGGTGATCGACCTGCAGGAGGTGTCTCCCTTACACGCTCTAGTAGTGTCCAGATGTGCATTGCTGTAGCTGTACTCCTTCCCCGATTTCTGAGACGCGCCGGGTCGTTTGCGTCCGAGTTTACCCTTCTGAGGTAGTTTGCATAATTATCAAAGTTATTACGTATTATGAAATTGTCGTAGAATGGTGCAACTTGTATAGGTTATCAGTTGTGGAAAGTCTTGGTGGATGTTTGGCTACCATGTGCATGTTTTTTTTTTTAGTTAAAATGTCTTTCATCACCACGAGGACCATTTTACCGCGAGTGCCCTTTTTTCATTTTTTTTCATTTTTTGCCAAGTCATTTTTCCGTAAGATATTGCCAAATAGTGTCGTAAAACTTTTGCTTGTTTAGTGTTGGAAAGTGTGTCTAGATGATCTGGCTACCCATGCATGACTTTGTTTTTGTCAGATACGACGTAGTTATTGGTATATTGGGTATTTAACTGCGGTTACCAATTTCTGTTTTTTTTTTAATATTTGTAAAAATTACTACGTAGTAAGGAATTGGCGTATATTATTCATTTTTATTTCATGTTTATGTGTTAGAAAGTGTGCCTTGATGGTTGGGCTAACACGTGCATGTCTTTTTTTTATCTGAGATGTCGTATATTAGAATGTCGGGCATTTTACCGCGAGTGTCCCTTTTTAATTTTTTTAAATTTTTTGCCAAGTCATTTTTCCGTAAGATATTGCGAAATAGTGTCGTAAAACTTTTGCTTTTTTAATGTTGGAAACTGTGTCTAGATGATCTGGCTACCCATGCGTGATTTTGTTTTTGTCAGATACGACGTAGTTATTGGTATATTGGGTATTTAACTGCGGTTGCAATTTCTGTTTTTTTTTCAATATTTGTAAAAATTTACTACGTAGTAAGGAATTGCCGTATATTATTGATTTTTTTTTCATGTTTATGTGTTAGAAAGTGTGCCTTGATGGTTGGGCTAACACGTGCATGTCTTTTTTTTTTTATCTGAGATGCCGTATATTAGAATGTTGGGCATTTTTCCGCGAGTGCCCCTTTTTATTTGTTTTGCATTTTTGGCTTAGTCATGTTACCGTAAGGAATTGGCAAGTAGTGTCGCAAAACTTATATTTTTATAGTGTTGGAAAGTGTTTCTAGATGATCTGGCTACCCATGCCTATTTTTTTTTAGCCAGATATGGCGTATATATAAGTATGTGTTCGATTTTCCTGTGATTGCCATTTTTTCGTTTTTTTCCTATTTCTTTCAAAATTACTACGTACTAAGGAACTATCACAGAGTAATATTTTCATTTATATGTTTATTTGTCGGAAAATATGCCTTGATGGTTTGCCTAGCACGTGGCTGAAATTTTTTTTTTCTGAAATGCCGTATATTAGAATGGCCATTTTTCCACGAGTGCCCCTTTTTATTTGTTTTGCATTTTTTTGCTTAGTCATGTTACCGTAAGGAATTGGCAAGTAGTGTCGCAAAACTTATATTTTTATAGTGTTGGAAAGTGTTTCTAGATGATCTGGCTACCCATGCCTATCTTTTTTTTAGCCAGATATGGCGTATATATAGGTATGTGTTCGATTTCCGGTGATTGCCATTTTTCGTTTTTTCCCAATTCTTTCAAAATTACTACGTACTAAGGAACTATCACAGAGTAATGATTCCTCTAGATGTTTATTTGTCGGAAAATTTTGTTTACTTTTTTTTTATTGAATATCATCAAATTTTTTAGCTAAAATATTGTTTTACATTTTTTTTTTCGATTTTATTTCCCTTCAAAAAAATTTTTTGGGTCAGAATTTAATTTTATAGTCGTAAAATAATCGACAATTATCCAGCAACCCACCATACAATTTTTTATGCATATCCAATAATAATTAGATTAGTAAATAACACCTTGAAATTGACATACCCTTCCTACATTTCAAGTGGCAGATTAGGGAGTCTGAGTCAGTGTGGTTGGCGGCCATTTTGTGGACATATCCGAAGCGTAAGCTGCCCCTATCTATATATATTCTTGTTCCCTATAGAATTTGTGATATTTTGGTATCTTTTTACCTGCATAAATATCATATTATATATTAAATATATGTATTTTTTTACGAATTTCCAAGTACTCAAAAATTACCTTTAGATATGGCCCCTGATATAAATGTAATTTACAAAATAATGAAGATTTTTTTACATATTTCTATTTTAGGATAACATATGTTTATTCCCTAAAAAAATTAGCCACTTCCTATTTCATTTGGGTACCCAAAAAATTCATGAAATTTGGACAATTTTTTTGGCCAAAAAAGTTACCCTTTTTTTCTCATTTCAGATCTTCACCTCCATGGTCTGACTTCATCCAAAATACATCAAGATGTGTCCTAAACATTCAAGAATCAATTCCTAAAAGGATTTGTGTATATATGTATAAACTTTTTTTTTATGAATTTTTATGTCAGGTCTTTTTTTTCTACTTAATTTTTAAAATATTTATAATAAATAGTTTTTCTGCAGATGAGTAGTATTTATCTTTACAGTTGTTTTAAGCATTCATTGAAGTTTTTTTGGCAAAAGAAAAAAGGAGGTTACTGCAAAAACTGATTTTTCAAGAATTTTTTGGCGTCGGGGTCGTTCGCGTCCGAGTATACCCTTAAAGGGGTGTCCGAGGACCGTACCTATCCAGGGTTGAAGTATACTACTTAACAGCTATAGGGCGGCACCACTCTGGTTCAAATGCCTGTGCCGGTCGGCAGCAACTGCCGGCCGGCAACAGCCAGTGTTGGCCGGCAATGACTGCCGGCCAGCAACTACACAAGGTAGTACCCAGCTGCCGGCCACACTCTTGGTGACCGGCAGACAAGGACTGACATAAGCCGGCCGGCAAAGGTACAAGACCGATGCCAGCCGGCAGCAAAAGAACCAGAAGACTACACCTGCCCGGCTGCCGGCCTCATAGGCCGGCAGCCGGGACAGGTACAGCACTAGAAGAAAATAGAATGGATGCCGGAGATGAGTGTACACAACCCCCCAAGCCCGGCAACCGAAAGAGTGCATATAAGGAAGGGGAGAAACTTAATTCAGGCTTCCTTGACAATGCCGTCCGGCTCTGCCGGCAGGCATGGATGAGGGACCAAGAGAGGTCCGGGCAGCACTCGAAAACATAAGACCCTTGCCGGCCAGCATCTCTGCCGGCCGGCAATGGGCTTAGTCAATTCCACATCCCAACCTATACTAGGTCCAGAAGTAGAACGACGTACAGTACAGTAATACCCCTGCCGGCCAGCTCTGCCGGCCGGCAAGGTACAGTACAGTAATGGCTAGGCCATTACGGAGATAGAGGGGGAAGGGACAAGAGGGTCCTGCCAACCTTGCTTTAGTGACAGATCACCCGCAGCCAAGAACTTTGTCTTAGCCTAAGGGAGATCTAAGGGAAAGGGCCAGCAATACTTGCCAGCTTCCAGAGCACCAAAGCAAGGAAGGCGTTGCTACTCCCAAGGGAAGAACTTATCCTCCCCCGAGAACAGCAACAGGACTTAGTCTGGTCGATCACAAAAGAAGGAATCATAACTTACAGAAACCTTCGGTAGTGACCTAAGGGAGCTAAGCTCCCTTTGTAAGTGTTAGGTCAGCGAGGGAGACTCTGCCCCAAGCCAGACAACACGGACTCAGACTAAAAACTCTGTTGTTCTGTCCCTCTTTGAACCAGACTTACTGAACAGGAAGGTACAGTAACACCCTAGTATAGTTTTATCGAAAATAAATTCGGAAAAAACCACTTAGGGATAAGCCCAAGGCTTAAACAGAGGGAAAGGGATTGCATACCATCTCCGAAGAAAAGAAAGCAACCGGGGAGTATGATAAAGTATACTAAGGCTCCATAAGCAATTAGCCTAGGCACCAAGAGAATCGATTACCTAATTCACCGAAACTCACACGTATACAATCTTGGAAATATTCCACACTGTCTTAAATGTATAAAAAATAGCCTAAAGCTTCAATAAATTTTAATTACACTCGGAAAAACCAAAATCATGCATGAAGTACTAGGACCAAACGACTAGGCTACATGCCTAGCGTAGGCCAGAATGGCGAATACTTCGCCAAATAATACTAAGCACGAAAGGAAATCCTATGTAAAGCTAAATAGCTAAAATTTATTAAAGCAATAACAACCAGAATGTCACTCTGACTAACTAATTTATACCTAGCGAGTGACAGTGTCCAGGACACCTCTGGTAGGCTACGGCTCTCGTATCAAAGATTAATCCTATTAATCACTCAAAATTTTACCAAGAGCCTACATTTATACATAACAGACACTATACTCAACTTATCCGAGGCCAACGAAGACGGAGAAGCCATGAAAAGCTGAATAAATCCAAGATTTGCGAAAAAACAGGAAAAAACACCGAGTTGTTAAGCTACGCAAAAAGGAATACAGATGGCACCAGGATTGGCGCCAGGCACGCATACGAATCGGGGGATAGGGAAGCCTTGGGAGCGGCTCCCCCTTTTTCTTTCCCGAATTCGTATCTCGTCAATCACCTCCTACGAGACGAAATCTCTGTTCAGGTCGTAGATTGCCATGTGACGTGTCTAGAATACGTCCTCTGATATGTCGCGATATCCCTTTCACGAGGGGATACTCGCTCCAGGAGTTAGAATTCTGGTACCTTAAAGTAAATTCTCTGGAATATCGCCGTAGTTGTAATATACCCTAGGAAGCTACCCTATAGGAACTTCCATCAGGACGACATGGCTTGAGCCCAAAATATATATGTATAATATATATATAAGTATATATGTATATATATATATATATATATACATATATATATATATATATATATATATGTATATAGTATATATATATATATATATATATTTATACATAAATAAATATGTATATATGATATATATATTATTATTATTATTATTATTATTATTATTATTATTAATATCCAAGCTACAACCCTAGTTGGAAAAGCAAGATACTATAAGCCCAAGGGCTCAAAAAGGGAAAAATAGCCCAGTGAGGAAAGGAAATAAGGAAATAAATAAATGAATGAGAACAAATTAACAATAAATCATTCTAAAATAAGTCAAAACAGACATGTCATATATAAACTATGAACAACATCAAAAACAAATATGTCATAAATAAACTATAAAAAGACTTATGTCCGCGCTGGTCAACAAAAAGCATTTGCTCCAACTTTGAACTTTTGAAGTTCTACTGATTCAACCACCCGATTAGGAAGATCATTCCACAATTTGGTCAAAGCTGGAATAAAACTTCTAGAGTACTGCCGTAGTATTGAGCCTCGTGATGGAGAAGGCCTGGCTATTAAACATAACTGCCTGGCTAATATTACGAACAGGATAGAATTGTCCAGGGAGATCTGACCGTAAAGGATGGTCAGAAGTTATGAAAATCTTATGCAACATGCATAATGAACTAATTGAACGACGGTGCCAGAGATTAAATATCTAGATCAGGATAAGAAATTAATAGACCGTAAGTTTCTGTCCAACAAATTAAGATGAGAATCAGCAGCTGAATACCAGACAGGAGAACAATACTCAAAACAATGTAGAATGAAAGAATTAAAACCCTTCTTCAG
>NC_090747.1:11675035-11685035 GCF_036898095.1 Palaemon carinicauda
AATGCATATATATAAATATATATACACACACACACCACACATATATATATATATATATATATATATATATATATATATATATATATATATATATATATATATATATATATATATATATATTTGGGCTCAGGCCCTGTCTTCCTAATGGAATTTTGTAATTGGTAGCTTTCTATGGAATATTTGACTACAGTGATATTCCCAGAGAATTTTACCTTAAGGTATCCAGAATTCTAACTCCTGGGCGAATATCCCTAAATAATCTCGCAGGGATATCGCATAATATCAGAGGACGTATTCTTGACACGTCACATAGCTATCTTCGCCGCCGAACAGTATTAACGCTTCGAAGGGGATATAGTGACAAGAATCCAAAACGAAAATGAAAAGAGCCGCACATAAGGCATCTCTTCTATTCCGTTTCCAGTGTGTATCTGATGAAGGCTGAAGTGCCCTCTTTATTCCTTTACGTGTAGCTCAACTACTCGGTGTTTTTCCTTGTGTTTACTCATTATTTTGGATTTAATTAAACTTTTTGATGACTTTTCCGTCCTTTTCTGCCTCTGGAAAGTTAAGTATTATCTTTACAATGTATAAATGTAAGCTCTTGTCATTTTGAATTAAATCAAAATTTATTTTAACGTAAACAAGAGTGTTGCCTACTGGAGGCATCCTGGATGCTATCCCTTGCTCTTCTGGGTCAGTTAGTTAGATAGAGCGACATTCCCGGTTTGTTAAGCTTTAATAATTTTGCTATTTAGCTACTCTAGAAATGATTATATTGTTCGGTCAGGGTTAGCTCAGGGATTTCGACACGGTCGAGGTACCGATCTGGCATTAGTACTTTCATGCATGGTATAAGTTTTTCCGAGTGTTATTTTATCAAAACTATAGGCAAATACTTTATACATGTAAGATATTGTTGGATATTTTTCTCCAAGATTGTATACGAGAGAGTTTCGGTGATTTAGGTAATCGATTCTCACCTTACCTGGCTAGTATTCTAGGTACAGTAGTATAATTTCGCACATCCGCGATTGTTCTTTTCTCCTCCGGAAGCCAAGCTCAATCCCTCTCTCCCTCTGAAAGCCCTTGGCTTAATCCTAGTGGTTCTACTTGTATATTAATCCAGGTATTACTATTCTAGGATATTTCTGCCATGTCCTGATAACAAGAGTGACTGGTTTTTGGGTTTGGGCAGAACTTCAGAGTTTTTAGTCTGTGGTCTGCTTCCTCCTAGCATGGAGAATGAGTCTCCTTTGCTAGGTTAGGGGCGGACACAGGAAGCTTTGCTTCCCTTGTCCATGTCGGAAGGATTCTGATGATTCCTTCCTCTATTGGCCTAGCAGACCGTCCTGTGTCGTTTTTTCTCGGGCTGGAGAATGAGTTTCTCGGTTGCCCGACGAAATAACTTCACATAACTGATGAAGTTGGGAGGAGGTTAGCAAGCATTGCCAATCTTCCTCCCTAATAGACAACTCTTGGTTAGGATGAGTTTCCTAACTGCTGAGTGTGTCTCTTGCTAGAACGAAGTCTTTAGGACCCTTATCCCTTCCCCACCTCTCTTTCCTTTCTTTTTTCTGGCCTTAGTCCCTTCTTCCGTACCTAGGATAGGTTAGGATGGAGGACCGGCTCAGCTCACTGCCGACCGGCATTACATGCCGGCCGGCAGATACCCTTTGTTCTTTGCAGAGTGAACCCCAGACCTCCCTTGGTCTCTCTTCCATGTCTGCGGTAGAGCCCGCAGACTGTGGATGCTTTGGAAGCCTGAATGCTACATTCTACCCTTCCATAGTTCACACTTTCTAGATGGAAATTCGTATGGTATGCCGCCTTATAACCCTACATCCATACTGTTTCTCTGACTATTGTGTTGCACCCCCTAACCCGGTTGCCGGCTTAACAGCCGACAGCCGGGCAGGTGGACGTTTTCTGGTTCTTGGTTACTGTTGGCAGGCATGGTTTTATTACCTTTGCCGGTCGGCAGTGGAATCACAGCACGAATCCGCTGGCCGCTACGATTAGCGGCCGGCAGCCGGGTTTAGTGTTTTCAGTCGTCGGCTGGCAATGATTGCCGGCCGGCACACAGTCGAGAATCAGAGGGCTGCTGCCTATTAGTTAAAGATAGTATATCTTTGATCTATGAAGGGGTAGTTGCCGCCAGCACGTGCTGGCATACGCCGGCACGTACCGGCTCGTGCTGGCCGGTACAATAACATGCGATGTACAGTAGTTGCTATTTTCGTAGTGTAGTTCACACTGCATTAGTAGAAACTTCTGTACAGAGTTTGTGATAACACTAAAGTTTTTTTTCATACTCAATGTTATCTTGTACAGCCTTTTGCTGAGACCGTACTTTATATAGAAAGTGAGTTCTTTCTGTATTCTTTCAATCCCGTATATTAAAACTACACATTAAATTTTTGTTTAGGAAATTACATAAGGTATTCTAGTATAGAATTAACCTTAGTTTTAATATTTTGGGAGGTTACAGCAATTGACTGAACAGGAAATATAAGTATGTATCTTTCTTTCTTTCTTTTATAGCTTTTCTAAATAAGCTAAATGTTTCAATATAAGTGAAAAGCCTTCACTTGATACTTATGGATTTTTCTTCTCTTTACAGGAGGACCATCGCAAGTGCGGAGTGTGTTCTGTAACGTCCGCAGTAAGAACTTCTGTGGACATCAATATTGCAGGAGGCACGCAGCATGCACAGCCTCCAGAGGTGTTTTCCGCTATTGGGACCCTCAGGATTGTACAGTTTGTTCTAACCTGATTACGAGGCTTTTGACGACCCTAAGTCAACGGAGTCAAGGCATGCTGCTAGGGAAACTTTACGATCTTGGATGAGGGGTTTTTAGAAAAACACCTCAGGTCCCTACCTTCCAAATGAGAAGATGATGGCCTACCTTTTCCCGAAGGCATCAGCTGATGCAATCATCCCCCAGCCTCAGGTGGAGATACCAATTGCCCTGAATCCGGTAGATTCTAATGTCTCCGTCGCCCTTCAATTGGGACGATAGAATGTCGGAGGTGTCGGATTTTACTGAGAAGGACCTTCTAGGAGAAGATCAGGAGGAGGAGCTGTTTCAGACTCCTCAAGTAGAAGAGCAAGAAATCGATGAAGTGTCGGTTACGTTGGTTCCGGACCCAGAACCAGTTCCTTCTACATCGTCTGCTATCCCAGATGATCCAACAAATTTAAAGGAAGAATGATGAGAAGGAAGCTGCAATGAAACTGGAGTTACATAGACTTGCAGCATCACGTGGCTTAGCGTGAAGTATCTTCCCTTGTGCTCGAATACCAATCCTTGGAGGTAAGCCGAACACATGCCAATGACAACCGGGGAGATCGTGATCTTAGAAAAGTTGGGAGCAATTCCCCTGGAAGAAGTGTAATTTTCTCCCAACAAAGATTTTTATCCGGACTGCTATGCCCGTCTTAGGAAGGAGCCAGCCTTAAAGGAGGAGACGGAGCCGGAGGTCATAGTTTTTTACCATAGTAAAGGTCAGACGTTACTAACGAGCTCGATGAAAGAGAGGGGCTTCACTAACTCAAAGGTGCCCGCCTTGATTAAGAAGCTTCCTCCTTTGTGGCCTCTCCTACCAGAGCCTTTCCCTTCTTGGAAAAGGGATACAAGGCTACCTTAAAAGCGGTGGAGGCAGGGAAACCATGCCCCTCCTTGGAGGAGTGCAAGCCATTATCTCTGACCTTGCCCTTGGACCAAAAAGACTGGAAGGACGTACACCTCACCTTCTCAGTCAGGAATCTGGAAGCTGATATTGCTGAACGGCAGTTCGGTGAGGCGCTTCCAAAACTATCGGAAGTTCTCTTGGCTAGAGAGCAAGAGACAAAGAGACTTGCGGCATCGAGGTCATTGCAAACGACACTAGAAGCCATGGCAAGTGACCCCAAGAACCAGGATATGTTCATGGTTGTGGCCAAAACCCATCTGGCCACAGTTACGAAGGATTTCTATATCTTTATTAAAGCTAGAAGAGATTGTGGAGAGTTTGTGTTCTCCTCGGTTGCGGTGAGGCTCGAACCGAGGACACTGATTTCCGTTCGAATTTGGGGTAAAGACCTCATTCCCAATGAAGTGGTTAAAGAGGTAGTAGACAAAAGGCCTAGGCCATCCTCTCGGCCGGCTAAACCCTACCGATAGCAACATCAACAACAACTTCCTCTGACCGCGGTGCTTCAGATAGTGGCACAACCTCCAACCACGTACCAGCTGGTACCTCAACAAACGGCGACACAGTCGCCAGTTCTTAACCCAGCCTCCGAAAGGCAGACTTCTTCCTTTCATTCAAGAGCCAGAGGAACAGCCAGAGGTTCTTCTAGACGCCCTTCAAGAAGAAGGGGATCCAGGGGAGGACGCGGTCAAGAAGGCAAGGCCTCAGGTCCACAACAGCAGAAGTAGATACTTCCAGTAGTAGGGAGACTACAGCTTTTTAGGGATCGCTGGACCTTCGATCCCTTGGCCCACTGCCTAAATAAGAATGGACTAGGTTGGAGCTGGAGCAGTCCTCCACCTCAATTTCCTCAGTTCTTCCAAAACTCAAACCCCGCTCTGGAAGAATATGTTCAAGAGCTCTTAGTCAAATGAGTAATCCGAAAGTTAAGTCCATCAAATTCCAAGGAAGGCTATTTTGTGTTCCAAAGAAGGACTCAGAAAAACTCAGAGTCATTCTGGGCATATGCTGTGTCTATAGACTTGTTTGATGCTTATTGGCATGTTCCAATTAATCGTCACCTCTCCCATATCCTAGGCTTCATGTTATATTGATAACTTTACGCCCTTGAGAAACCATGTCTTTCGGGCTAAACATAGCCCAAGGATTTTCACAAAGCTCGCGAATGCAGCCGTCCATCAATTACGCCTAAAAGGGGTCCAACTAGTAGCCTACTTGGACGACTGGCTTTTGTGGGCAGCATCCAGGGCAGAATGCATGCAAGCTCCTAAGTTAGTGATCCAGTTCCCGGAAAATCTGGGATTCAAGATCAACATCAAAAAGTCTCGTCTTTCTCCAGGTCAAAAATTTTCGGTGGTTGGGAATCCACTGGAATTTGGAGTCATATCGGCTTTCCATTCCTAGTAAAAAGAGGAAAGAAATAGCAGGACCTGTCAAGAGACTATTGAAATACAAACTGATATCACGATGCGAACAGGAGAGAGTGCTGGGCTCTCTACCGTTTGCTTCGATAACAGATCCAGTGCTAAGAGCACAGCTTAAGGATATAACAGGAGTCTGGAGAAAATACGCATCAAATGCGCGGAGAAATGTCACCTGTCAGCAGTTAACTTTCAAGAGTTCCGCAATGTGACAGCGGACCCTCTATCTAGGTTTACACCTATAGAGCCAGAATGGTTTCTTAACGCAGGATTGTTCTCCTTCATCTCGAGTCAAGTCCCAGAGCTGCAGATAGACCTCTTTGCGACGAAAGACAACAAGAAAATAGTTTGTTACGTGTCCCCTTACTAGGATCCGTTAGCGGAGGCAGTGGACGCTATGTCCCCGGACTGGATCAGATGGTCCTGTATCTATCTGTTCCCTCCGCACACCTCCTTTTTGAAGGTCCTCGATATGCTGAGATCCTTCAAAGGGAAAGCTGCAATAGTGGCCCACAAGTGGCCAAATAGCGTGTGGTTCCCTCTGGCATTGGAACTACGATTAATTTTCGTACCACTAACGGATTCATCCCTGTCTCAGCGAGTACAGAAGTCGACTGTCTTCGCTCCATCACAGAAAATACAGAACCTACATCTCATGATTTTCTCTCCTTAACGATGAGAAAAAGATTCGGTGTTTAAAAGTCGGTTTAGACTTTTGGAGGAAACCAGAAGACATTATGAGGCTTCAGGGAAGAAATGGCTATCCTTTGTCAAGGCGAAGAAACCGAAAGAAATCCCAACAGATTCCTAGTTATCATTCTTCATTCACCTTCATGAGCAAGTTTAGCAGCCTACACAATTCTATTGTTCAAGCCTGCCTTGACAAGTCAGATACCTTCTGCCTTGCAGGTCAACCTTTCTAACGACGTTCTTAATGAACTAGCCCTTCAGCGCTTCCAAAGACCATTTGCTTGGTCATTAGATATGATTCCTCATTGTGTATAAATAATGAACAATGAGGAATGTGCTTAGAAGGTTTTGAATTTAAGTCATATTTCTGTTTGTACTCACCTTGGGGGCCAGAGTTAGTGAATGGTGGCTCTCTCTAGAGAGGAGGCCACGTCCAGTTCTTGGAGGGAGAACTGAACCTATTTCAGACCCAACGTTTTCTTACCAGGAACAAGCTACCCCACCAACAGGTGGGGTCCTAGGGAATCTGCCCACTGGAGGAAGATGCATCTCTATGTCCAGTGGAGTGCCTAAAGGTCTATCTTCATAGAACTTCAGACTTTATGGGAGGACAGCTGTTCAGAAGAGAAACCCTGGGATTCAAAGTTATCTATAACTAAGGGCGAATTTCACCCGTGTTATTCGCAAAACAGATCCAGAAAATACACCCGTTAGTCATGATACGAGGAAAGTTGCCTCTTCCATAAAATTTTCATTAATTATATGGACTTTGAACATCCTTGTTTGCACACCGGCTGGTAGTCATCCAAGGCGTTCTTTCTGCACTATACGAGAGCAAGTGGAGCAACTTATGAGATCTGTGGTAGCAGCAGGTAGGATTCTTTAACCTTCTGTTTTAAGTCTGCGAGGAACAGTGTAATTAACTTGGGACGATTAATTAAGAGGGTGGGCATGTAGTCAATGTATGTTACTACACGCTGAGCGATAGGCCACGAAAGTGTCCTTAAGAACTGTTCCATTGACGTCGGTAATCTATAGCATATACTGACACTTGTGCCAAGCATTTTTTACGCTAGTGTATGTAAACAGTATACATACTATATCATTATTATTAATAATTCTATTGAAGTGGCAAATCTGTTTCCTAGTAGATGAAAGAATATTTTCTGTTGACTGTTTTTCTTTTATGCTTTCACGCATATCATACACATTTTATAAATTTTATAAATGGGATCTGATATGTTCGTTTATTAAATTTTAATAAACTAGTTCATAGTGAACCCTGCGTCTTTTTTGTCCACACTCATTTTATTAGAAATGTACTGAGCATTAAGATTAAAATATGGATATCTTTATCATGGTATGTCTTTCGAGACTGTTCCCTGATTCAAGCAAAAGTCCACTCACTCTAACCATTCCTTAGAAGGGTTGACGTGGTACCCCGAACGGGTTGGTGGCAAAAAGGCAAAATTTGTTTCTATGCAGATACATGCATTATCCAATAGTTATTAAGAGTGGTCACTTTGGGGAAGGTGTCACAAATTCATTCTGACTTTGGCGACTCTCATACAAACTTTGCTTTATAATTTATAGGGCGAGACCACTATACAAGCTTGTCATTTTGTCATCCATATGTTTTTATGCACCTCCTCAAGACTTTTCCAGAGTCTAGTATAACTCATCCCTGCAGGGGGCAGTAAAGCACTAACATAGTTCATGCTTAGATGAAATGATGTATGACGGTAACATCATAGGTCCCTAGGTCTATAACGGACCAGGAAAATACTTTCTTGAGAGTATGGCACTGATTGGGAATCAACAGATACAGTAATGCTCTGGTAAACTTCCATCAGGACGATATGGTCTGAGCCCAAAGAACGGATTTTGAGCGAGGGCGAAAAATCTATTTTTGGGAGAGGTAGCCATGTCGTCCTGATGGAGCCGCCCTTCCTTTCATTGTAAAAGGGCTTAATGACCCCTCCCTAAAATACAGTATCTGTACCACCTCGTATATCGCTACAAGGAATAAAGAGGGAGCTTACGCCTTCATCAAATACACACTGGAAAGGGAATACAAGAGATGCCTTATGTGCGGTTCTCTTTTCATTCTCGTTTCCGATTCTTGTCACTATATCCCCCTCGAAGCGTTAATACTGTTCGGGGCGAAGATAGCTATGTGACGTGTCAAGAATACGTCCTCTGATATTATGCGATATCCCTGTGAGATTACTTAGGGACATTCGCTCCAGGAGTTAGAATTCTGGATACCTTAAGGTAAAATTCTCTGGGATATCACTGTTGTCAAATATACCCTAGAATGCTACCAATTAGGAACTTCCATCAGGACGACATGGCTACCTCATCCAAAAATAGATTTTTCGCTTCGCTTAAAATCCGTTATATATATATATATATACATATATATATATATGTATATATATATATATATATATATATATATATATATATATATATATATATATATATATACATATATATATATATATATATATATGTATATATATATATATATATATATATATATATAATATATATATATATATATATATATATATGTATATATATTTATATATATACATATATATATATATATATATATATATATATATATATATATATTATATATATATATATATATATATATAACACATATATATATATATATATATATATATATATATATACATATATATATATATATATATATATATATATGTATATATATACATTTATATATAAATATATATATATATATATATATATATATATATATATATATATATATATATATATATATATATATATATATATAAGGTAAGGAGGTGTATGTTGCGTTTATAGATCTGGAGAAAGCATATGATAGAGTTGATAGGGAAGCAATGTGGAATATGATGAGGTTATATGGAGTTGGTGGAAGGTTGTTGCAAGCAGTGAAAAGTATCTACAAAGGTATTAAAGCATGTGTTAGAATAGGAAATGAAGTGAGTGATTGGTTTCCGGTGAGAGTGGGGCTGAAACAGGGATGTGTGATGTCGCCGTGGTTGTTTAACTTGTATGTTGATGGAGTGGTGAGAGAGGTGAATCGCTCGAGTGCTTGGACGAGGATTAAAACTGGTAGACGAGAATGACCATGAATGGGAGGTAAATCAGTTGTTGTATGCGGATGATACTGTACTGGTAGCAGACACAGAAGAGAAGCATGACCGACTAGTGACAGAATTTGGAAAGGTGTGTGAGAGAAGGAAGTTGAGAGTTAATGTGGGTAAGAGTAAGGTTATGAGATGTACGAAAAGGGAAGGTGGTGCAAGGTTGAATGTAATGTTGAATGGAGAGTTACTTGAGGAGGTGGATCAGTTTAAGTACTTGGGGTCTGTTGTTGCAGTAAATGGTGGAGTGGAAGCAGATGTACGTCAGAGAGTGAATGAAGGTTGCAAAGTGTTGGGGGCAGTTAAGGGAGTAGTAAAAAATAGAGGGTTGGGCATGAATGTAAAGAGAGTTCTATATGAGAAAGTGATTGTACCCACTGTGATGTATGGATCGGAGCTGTGGGGAATGAAAGTGAAGGAGAGACAGAAATTGAATGTGTTTGAGATGAAGTGTCTAAGGAGTATGGCTGGTGTATCTCGAGTAGATAGGGTTAGGAACGAAGTGGTGAGGGAGAGAACGGGTGTAAGAAATGAGTTAGCGGCTAGAGTGGATATGAATGTGTTGAGGTGGTTTGGCCATGTTGAGAGAATGGAAAATAGTTGTCTGCTAAAGAAGGTGATGAATGCAAGAGTTGATGGGAGAAGTACAAGAGGAAGGCCAAGGTTTGGGTGGATGGATGGTGTGAAGAAAGCTCTGGGTGATAGGAGGATAGATGTGAGAGAGGCAAGAGAGCGTGCTAGAAATAGGAATGAATGGCGAGCGATTGTGACGCAGTTGCAGTAGGCCCTGCTGCTTCCTCCGGTGCCTTAGATGACCGCGGAGGGTAGCAGCAGTAGGGGAGTCAGCATTATGAAGCTTCATCTGTGGTGGAAATGTGGGAGGTTGGGCTGTGGCACCCTAGCAGTACCAGCTGAACTCGGTTGAATCCCTGATTAGGCTGAAGGAACATAGAGAGTAGAGGTCCCCTTTTTGTTTTATTTCATTGTTGGTGTCGGCTACCCCCCCTAAAATTGGGGGAAGTGCCT
>NC_090747.1:11695035-11700035 GCF_036898095.1 Palaemon carinicauda
GTAGAAAAACATCCCGAGATCTGCCGGCCACTACGATTAGCGGCCAGAAGCCGGATGCTAGTGTTTTCAGTTGCACACATTTGCGAGCCAGTGACCTGCCGCATATTAGTTAAAGGTAGCATACCTTTGAACTATACAGGGGTAAATGCCAGCCGGCCGGCATGACAGCATGTGATGTACAGTGGTTACTATATTTGTGGTGTAGTACACACTACATTAATAAAATTACAGTAGAGAGTTTGTTGTAACACTAAAATTCTTCCAACACACTTAATGTTATCTTGTACAACCTTTTGTTGAGACCGTGCAATATATAGAAAGTGAGTTCTTTCTGTATGCATTCTATCCCGTATATTAAAACTTTATTACAAGGTGTGAGCTACGCCTTAACTTTCCGCTTAGTAAAGTATAAAAGGAATTCTAGAATAAGAATTAACCTTAGTTTTAATATCTTGGGAGGTTACAGCAGTTTGCTGGGCAGGGAATACAAGTATGTGTCTTTCCTTCTTTCCTTTCTATCTTTACTGTATAAGCTACATGTATTAATAATAAGTGAAAAGCCTTCACTTGATACTCATTGATTTTCTTCTCTTTACAGGAGGACCATCCGAAGTGCGGGAGTATGTTCTGCAATGTCCACAGCAAGAACTTCTTTGGACATGAGTTATGCAGGAGGCCCGCAGCATGCGCAGCCTCCAAAGGTGATCTCCGGTATTGGGACCCTCAGGTATGTACCATATGTTCTAATCTGATTAACGAGGCATTTGACACCACTAAGTTGGCGGAGTCAAGGGATGCTGCTAGGGAAAATTTGTGAACCTGGGTGAGGGGTTTTCAGAAAAACACTTCAGGCCCCTACCTTCCAAACGAGAAGAGGAGGGCCTACCTTTTCCCTAAGGCATCGTCTGATGCAGCTATTCCTCAGCCTCAGGAGGAGATACCAACTGTTCAGAATCCGGTAGATTCTGAAGTCTCGGCTGCCCTTCAAGACATCCAATTGGATGATATGATGTCAGAAATATCGGATTATACAGAGAAGGACCTTCTAGGAGAAGGTCAGGAGGAGGAGCTGACCCAGGCTCTAGAAATAGAAGAGTAAGAAATCGACGAGGTGTCGTTTACATCGGTTCCGGCACCAAAACCTGTTACCTCTACATCGTCTTCTATCCCAGGTGATCTGGGAAGGACTCTTTCTTCTATTGTTGAGATGATTCAACAAATACAAGAGAAGAATGATGAAAAGGAAGCTGCGATGAAACTGGAGATACGTAGACTTGCAGCATCACGTGGGCCCCAAAAGCGACTCAACGTGAAGGATCTTCCTTTGTGCTCGGATATCAATCCTTGGAGGTATGCCGAATACATGCCAATGACAACCAGGATGATTGTTATATCAGAGAAGTTGGGCTCAATTTCCCTGGAAGATGTGGAACTTTGGCACAACAAAGAATCTTACCCAGACTGCTATGTCCGTCTTAAGAAGGAGCCAGCCTCAAAGGAGGAGACAGAGCCTAAGGAGGTCATAGTTCTTGACCATAGTAAAGCACAGGCGTTACTAGCGAGCTCGATGAAAGAGAAGGGCTTCACAAACTCAAATGTGCCAGCCTTGAGTATGGAGCCTCCCTCCTTTGTGGCCTCTCCAACCAGATCCTTTCCCTTCATGGAAAAGGGATATAAGTCAGCCTTGTAGGCGGCGCAGGCAGGGAAACCATGCCCCTCCTTAGAGGAATGCAAGCCGTTATCCCTGACCTTACCCTTGGACCAAAAAGACTGGAAGGACGTCCACCTTACCTTCTCAGTCGGGAAGCTGATATTGCCAAACGTCAGTTTGGTGAGGAACTTCCAAAGCTGTCGGAGTTTCTCTTGCGCAGAGAGCAAGAGACGAAAGAAAGACTTGGGGCATCGATGTCGTTGCAAACGACGTTAGAAACGATGACAAGTGACCCCAGGAATCAGGACATGTTCATGATAGTGGCCAAAACCCATCTGGCCACAGTTACGAAGGATCTATATAGCTTTATTAAAGCTAGGAGAGCCTGTAGAGAGTTCGATCTTGCCTCGGCTGCGGTGCGGCACGAACCGAGGAAGCTGATCTCCTCTTGCATCTGGTGTAAGAACCTATTTCTCAACGAAGTGGTTATAGAGGCCACCACGGAGAATAGGAACCTTCTCCAAAATTGGGGCTTAAATCTTCAGAGAAAGTCTTCTCCGGGTGAGGGTCCCCAACCCAAGAAGACAAAAACTCCTAGGCTATCTCTTGGCCGGCTAAGCCCTACTGACAGCAACTACAACAGCAACTTCTGGTGACTGCGGTGCCTCAGATAGTGGCACAACCTCCAACCACGCACCAGTTGCTACCTTAACAAGTGGCGACACTGTCGATGGTTTTTAACCCAGCTTTTGAAAGGCAGACTTCTTCCTTTCGCTCAAAAGCTAGAGGAACAGCCAGAGGTTCTTCTAGACGCCCTTCAAGGGGAAGGAGATTCAGGGGAGGACGCGGCCAAGGAGGCAAGGCCTCAGGTCCATAACAGCAGAAGGGAGATGCTTCCAGTAGGAGGAAAACTACATCTATTTATGGATCATTGGACCTTCGATCCCTGGGCCCACAGCCTAATAAAGAATGGACTAGGTTGGAGCTGGAGCAGTCCTCCACCTCAATTTCCTCAGTTCTTCCAAAATTTTACTCCTGTTCGGGATGAATATGTCCGAGAACTCTTAGTGAAAAGAGTAATCAGAAAAGTTTTTTCCATCAAGTTCCAAGGAAGGCTGTTTTGTGTTCCAAAGAAGGACTCAGGAAAACTCAGAGTCATTCTGGTCTTGTCACCACTCAACAAGTTCATAGTGAACTACAAGTTCTGGATGCTCAAACTTCAACTCATAAGGACCCTACTGCCCAAAAGGGCATATACCGTCTTTATCGACTTGTCTGATGTTTATTGGCACGTTCCAATTAATCGTCACCTTTCCTCCTACCTAGGCTTCAAGTTACAAAGAAGACATTATGCCTTCAGAGCCATGCCTTTCGGGCTAAACATAGTCCCAAGGATTTTCACAAAGCTTGCAAACGCAGCTGTCCATTAATTACGCCTAAAGGGGATCCAAGTAGTGGCCTACTTGGACGACTGGCTGGTGTGGGCAGCATCCAGGACAGAATACACGCAAGCCTCCAAGATAGTGATCCAGTTCCTGGAACATCTGGGATTCAAGATCAACTTCAAAAAGTCTCGACTATTTTCAGCTCAAAAATTTCAGTGGTTGGGAATCCACTGGAATTTGGAGTCACATCGACTTTCCATTCCTAGGAAGAAGAGGAAAGAAATAGCAGGATCTGTCAAGAGACTCCTGAAATCCAAACCGATATCAAGACGCGAACAGTAAAGAGGGCTGGGCTCTCTATAGTTTGCTTCGATAACAGATCCAGTGCTAAGAGTACAGCTAAAGGATGCAACTGGAGTAAGGAGAAAATACGCATCAAACGCATGAAGAGATCTAATGAGACCACTACCGACTCGACTGCGAACGCTTCTCAATCCGTAATCCAAAGCCTAACAACTGAAGAAATCAATACTTCTTCAACCTCCTCCCCTGTAAGTTACTATCCACACAGACGCTTCAAAGGAAGGCTGGGGATGCCACTCTCACCAAAAGAGAGTCGAAGGAGTTTGGTCCACTCTCTTTAAGTCATTTCACATTAACTTTCAAGAACCCATGGCAGTACTTCTGATGCAAAAGAAAGTATCTCCTTGCCACCCGACCCACATCAGATTGGTTCTAGATAGCGAGGTGATAGTGAGATGCCTGAATCGAGAAGGGTCGAGGTCGCCTCAAATCAACCAAGTGATGTTGACCATATTCCGTTTGGCGGAAAGAAAGAAATGACACCTGAAAGCAGTTCACATTCAAGGGTTCCACAACGTGACAGCGGACGCTCTATCCAGTTCTACAGCAAAATGGTCCATAGACGCAGGATCGTTCTCCTTCACCTTCAGTCATGTCCCGGAACTGCAGATAGACCTCTTTGCGACGAAAGACAACAAGAAAATACATCGTTATGTGTCCACATACGAGGATCCGCTAGTGGAGGTAGTGGACGCTCTGTCCCTAGACCTTTTGAAGGTCCTCGACAAACGGAGTTCTTTCAAATTGAAAGCGGCAATAGTGGCCCACAAGTAGTCAAACAGTGTGTGGTTCCCTCTGGCATTGGAACTACGACTGAAGTTTGTACCACTACCGGATCCAACCCTGTCTCAGCGAGTACAAAAGTCGACTGTCTTCGCTTCATCACAGAAAACCGGGAACCTGCATCTCTTGATTTTCTCTCCTTAGCGATGAAAATAAGATTTGGGGTATCAAGAAACGGTATAGACTTTTTGGAGGAAACCAGAAGACATTATGAGGCATCATGGAAGAAGCGGGCGTCCTTTGTCAAGGCAAAGAAACCAAAAGAAATCTCGACAGATTTCTGTTTATAATTCTTCATTCACCTTCATGAGCAGGGTTTAGCAGCCAACACAATATCAATGTGCAAATCTGTCTTGACAAGAGTGATACTATATGCCTTTCAGGTCGACCTTTCTAACGATGTTCTTAATGAATTCCGAAGGCCCGTGCTAAGCTTAGTCCTTCATCGCCTCCAAGACCCATTTCATGGTCACTAGATAACATTCTTAATTTTTCCTAAATAATGAACAATGAGGAGTGAGCTTAGGAGGATTTGACTCAGTCATATTTCTGTTTGCACTCGCTTTTGGGGGACAGAGTTAGTGAAATAGTGGCTCTCTCTTGAGAGGATGGCCACGTCCAGTTCTTGAAGGGAGAACTGAATCTATTTCCAGACCCAACGTTTCTTACCAAGAACGAGCTACCCACCAACAGGGGGGTCCCTGGAGAATCTGCCCTCTGAAGGAAGATGCATCTCTATGTCCTGTGGATTGCATAAAGGTCTATCTTCATAGAACTTCAGACTTAAGGGAGGACAGCTGTTCAGAGGAGAAACCTGG
>NC_090747.1:11715035-11720035 GCF_036898095.1 Palaemon carinicauda
TAGATAAGAGGTGGCAATCCAAGTGTGTGTGTGTGTGTGTGTGTGTGTGTGTTGTACGTGAGAGAGAGAGAGAGAGAGAGAGAGAGAGAGAGAGAGAGAGAGAGAGAGAGAGAGAGCCTTATCGCCTGATTGCCTTATTTTATGTTTGGGTTCCCCCAGGTCCCTCAGTGTGAGGCACCTCGTATATCCACCAGAGAGTTGATAATGCACTTCCGGTGTATATTGCATTTTGTAGTCTTGGATGGTCTGGGATGCATCTTAGGTATTTATCGAGCTTATTCTTAAACACATCTACGCTCACTCCTGCTATGTTTCTTAGATGTGCTGGCAGCACATTAAATAGTTGCTGCATTATCGATGCTGGTGCGTAGTGGATTAATGTCCTGTGCGCCTTCTTTAGTTTTCATGGTATATTTTCTGGCACTATTAATCTACCTCGGCTTGCTCTTTCTGATATTTTTAGCTCCATGATGTTTTCAATAATTCCTTCTATTTGCTTCCCTGCTTGTATTATCATGTAGCGTTCTCTTCTCCTTTCAAGACAGTATAGTTTTAAAAATTGCAGTCTTTCCCACTAGTCAAGGTCCTTAACTTCTTCTATTCTAGCAGTAGAGGACCTTTGTACACTCTCTATTTGTGCACTATCCTTTTGGTAGTGTGGGTATCATATCACAGTGCAGTACTCGTGTGTACTACGTACATAAGTTTTGTAAAGCTTAATCATGTGTTCAGCTTTTCTTGTTTAAAAGTGTCTGAATAACATTCCCATTTTTGCTTAACATTTAGCCAACAGTGTTTCTATTTGGTCGTTGCATAACATATTCCTATTTAACATTATACCAAAGTCTTTAATTGCTTCCTTGTTTGTGATTTTCTTGTTATTAGGTCTCTTGTATGCATATACCATTCCTTCTCTGTTTGCATAATTTATTGATTCGAATTTATCGGAGTTAAATAACATCCTATTTATCTCCGCCCATTCATATATTTTGTTTAGATCTCTTTGTAGTGAGTTCCTATCTTCATCACAAGTAATTTCTGTACTTATTCTTGTGGCATGGGCGAAACTTCTCACTACAAAGTTTTCAACATCACACTCTATATCTGATATCACAATAACAAACAGCAGTGCAGCTAATACCGTACCATGTGGCACGCCAGATATTACCTGAGCTTCATCTGATTTCTCGTTATTTGAAACCAATATCTGTTTTCTGTTTTGCAGGAATTATTTTACCCATTTTCCTATCTTTCCCACAATATCATGCTTTCTCCTTTTTTTCTCTAATATATTATGGTCTACCTTTTAAAAGGCTTTTGCAAAATCTAGATATATCACATCTGTGTATTTTTCATTTATCATATTTTTGTATATGTTTTCATAGTGTGCTATCAGTTGAGTGTGTGTACTTTTTCCGGCCACAAAACCGTGTTGACCTATATTAAACAAATTATTTTTAACCAAACGATTCGTTATTTTCTTTCTTATTACCCTCTCATACACTTTCATAATATGTGACGTTAGACTAACAGGTCTATAATTGCTTGGCTCTAGTCTTAATCCACTTTTGAAGATAGGGGCTATATAAGCTAATTTATGTTCAACACATATCTCTCTCATATCTACACTTTGTTTTAGCAGTATTGCAAGCGGCTTCGCGATAGTGTTTGCAGTTTTTTGTTATCAAAATCGCTGGAACTCCATCTGGTCCGGCTGCCGATCCATTTTTAATTTTGTTTATAGCCTTGACAATATCTGCTTCATTGATATCTATATCCGTTAGATATTCAATATTTTCTTCTCTTATTTCTGTTTCATTATTCTCATTCGCAATTCTTGGCGTGAACTCACTCTTATATTTTTCTGCTAATATGTTGCATATTCCCTTTTTTTCATTCATTAGCCGTCCTTCAATTCTTAGAGGGCCTATTTTTAATCTCCCTTTATTCATCTTTTTGCATAGGAGTATAGTACTTTAGGTTTTTTTATATGTTTTTTTAAGTGTCCTTTCTTCTAAGTCCTTTTTTTTCATTTTCTTTCGACTGTATAATTTTTTGTTCTGCATTTTCTATCTTACTTTTTATTTCCATCATCTTCCACACATTGTTTTCTTTTGCAAGATTTTTCTTCCACTTTCTAATTTTCTGAAATAAGATCCTTTTGTCTTTTGGTATGCATGTCTTTTGTTTATTGTTTTTTTTTTCGGTACATATTTTTCAACTATTTTCTCTAGTATTTTGTACAGTATGTCCGTATTTACCTGTATATTATCACTTACAAATACATTTTTCCATTCTTTATTCAATTCTTCATTTATTTCTAGCCATTTTATATTCTTACTATAAAAATTATATTTTCCATATCCTTCTCAACGTTTTGTGCTTTGATTAATTCTGCGATCACTTGCTTTGGAATGGACTATTAATTCTATGACATTTCAGTCTGAAATTCCCGTTATACACTATTATTTCTTTAACATAATTCACCTCATTCACAAATACTAGATCTAGGACATTTTCCTTTCTTGTTGGAATGTTGGAGAGAGAGAGAGAGAGAGGAAGAGAGAGAGAGAGGAGAGAGAGAGAGAGGTTCATCTTTGGATCCATTAAGTAAAAAATCATCCGAATAATGAATGTTTAATTTTTAGTAGACGGCCTTGAAAAAAATAAGTTTATTATTATGTTGTAAAACGAAATAGCGAAGGGTTACCAGTTTAGCAAACGCCACCCTATCTCTCTCTCTCTCTCTCTCTCTCTCTCTCTCTCTCTCTCTCTCTCTCTCTTTTATCGTACAAGTATCTAGTATTTTGTAATGAAAAGAAAAAAAATAGAATTATATCTAAACGGTGATGGTTTACGTTGAATCCTATAATATACAGGAAAAAATTCAAAACCAATCATACCCATATAATTAACCAGCTAATGGAACAATCAACAGCGTGTGACAAAGCATAACTTCCATAATAATGGAAGCCCTGCAAAGATAAGGAATATAGATATCTTATGTTATAATTCTTGAAGATTTTTATACTGGAAGTAACAAAATCCTAAAAAGAAAGAAAGAAAAAAAAAATAACATAAACATAGTGAAAAACTTTTTGCTTGAGGACGAAACTTCACAGGGAGACCCCATCTCGCCTAAATTATTTTTTGGAAAATAAATTGGGAATTTGTAGGAATTAACATTAATGGTGGATACCTTAACAAATTATGATTTACATATGACCTAGTTCTATTTATTGAATCATGGGATAATAGAAGATTTAAATGGAGAATGCTGAAATGTAGGACTTGAAATGAAAATAAGCAAAACTAAGATACTGTTCAACGAAAACACAGAGACAACCAATAAGGGTTGCTGACAACCCTCTAGAGATTATTAACAAATATATGTACTTGTACAGATAGTAAGTATTTCCCCTGGACAAGACACCGAAATTAGAAGAAAGATAAGCATGTGATGGATAGCCTTTGGTGAACAAAATGAGTTTATGAAAAGTATACAGCCATTTTCTCTAAAAAGGAAAGTATATAATGATATTGTCCTACCATTATTAACCTATGCATCAAACACTTGTAGCTTTACTAAAGCTTTATAACATAGGCTACTCATAACTCATAAAGCTAAGGAAAGAATAATGATGGAATTCCCACTGAAAGACAAAATAAAAAAGGAAGATGGATACAGGAGAAAACTAAAATAGATGAGAACCAAACAACATTTAAGAAAAATGGACAGGAATAAAGCATAAAATGAGAATGACATAAAATAGATGGACATTAAGAATAAAGGAATGGGACCTTAGAGATTACAAAAGAAAAAGAGGAAGTGAGAGAAGACGAATGATTGACTAACTAAGAAAACTGAGAAGCAAACATCATATTTACAGAGAAACTGCAAACAAATGGCGATTATGATTTGAGGAAATTAAATTCACCAATAATTTTTGTCATGTGGTGTCAGTCTACCTATCATGAGAAAACATATCACTATATGTTCATCAAAGATGTGTGTCTTAGAGAGGACTTTGTTCGTATCTCGAGACCTATCTTTGAATACTTCGTTAATGGTAGTATTTTTGAAAGGATATCACTTATGGATGGTTATAATGGTATTATTTCCGTTCATAGCGCTATAAGGCGTTTAGATATCAATAAAGTGTATGAGGAAGGAAGCATTATATACAGACAGGTTTGTATTAATAAATAGATACTCGGCATCTTCTGTCACCAAGCACTTAGTATGGAATGAAAAAAAAAATTATCAAAACTTTACAAGGAGCTTCTAGAAGCAATAAACAGTTAGGTCCATCTAATCACGATCAAGAAATTTACCTTATAATGATTTCTCACCTGAACCACAGACTTGGACTTTAAGAGGTACCTAACATTTTTAGTTGAGGTACAAGATATGTTTTTGCATCATACTGGTGTATTTGTAAATTGAAGAAATACTGTGAGTTCTTTACTAGTAGGATACAATAGTTAAGGAAATGAAGTGATGGGGAACTTAGGAAATCAAAATTTATAATTTTGGTTTCAAGAGTTTATATGGTCTCATGAGGATAATAATAATAATAATAATGATAATAATAATAATAATAATAATAATAATAATAATAATAATAATAATAATAATAGTAGTAGTAGTAGTAGTAGTAGTAGTAGTAGTAGTAGTAGTAGTATTCATCTTTGGATTAATTACTTAAATGATATTCGAGTCATCTCTAACTGCTACAAAAGGATTTGTGCCATAAAAAGATATATCTACTAGAAGAACCCTTGGTTTTGAAGTCATTCCTTCGCTCACACTCAAAATGATATTTCATATAAATCACGAGAGAGAGGCAAAATAAGATCAAGAATAGAATTTCGGCAAAAACTTAAAATCCTGGGAAATCATTATTTCTAACGACCGTGTATTGTATCCAGAACTTACGAAAAATGTAGTTTCAAAGGCTAATTTCTACTATTATTTCTAGGTTGGTTACGTAGCATTT
>NC_090747.1:11725035-11730035 GCF_036898095.1 Palaemon carinicauda
GGAGTAGAAAGGTAGTGCACCTTCACTACAAGAAAAATAGAAAAAAAAAATAACCAAATATAAGGATCTATATCCTACAATATCCAGATAATATCTTAACTCTAGGACAAACCCAAGATAAAAACCATGAGATCTCCAACCAAGAAAACCCTACCGATTGAGACACTACGGACCAAGACACCTTTGATCAGCGACTGAACAGCCTGCCTAGTCTTGATACTATCTCGGCAAGCGCTCCCACCAATGAGAGGCCCGCAGCTTGAGGACAAGAGGGTGACTCATCATCCATTAGTAAGTGGGAAGGCAGTCTGACTGAACTACAGTCGCTCTCGGAGAAGGGCTTATCCAATGAGGAACCGCCATTCTACCAATCCCGCTATTCATTCCGACCACGACGCCGAAGGCACCCAATGTAAATTTGCCGCTTCTCTGCCTAAGCCAGAATTACCATATATAAGGACGTACCTATAATTCTTCCAACTTCTCAACCCTAAGGAAGGGAGACAGCATACCGGAAACTTGTAGCGTGTTCACTGTATTGTTTTAGGACTTGTAAATTTTACCTAACTTGTAAATTTTACATTAAAACCTTGACTAGCCAAGTATTCCTGAATTTGACTACTACCATGAAGTATTACTTTTGCCCAATTACTGGCTGAATGCAGTAATCCTGAGGAGAAGATAATAAGAATCATTGAGAAGACAGAGTATAAGATCCATAAAACTGAGGCAGCCATTATTTTTAACAAAACTTGATTGAAAGAGGGTTTACTACCCAAATAAGCAAACTCTAGACTGCACGACCCCTCAGCCCGAGATGACCCAAAGCCCAATGCCTACCGAAAGATGCCCCTCCAGAGACAACTCTGCAACAAAAATAAGGTGAAAGGAGAACTCTTGGAGTGCCTGAGATGCCTAGTGAAAGAATGGGAAAACATCAGAACGAATCCCAGCTGATCAGATGTGGAAACTGTAACCCTCAATAATACCAACATTTCCAATTATGCATCTAGTGAGGACACTGAAGATGACCATCAAGAAGAAGCTGTCCACCTTGGCCAAAACTGACTGACATACCCGGAAAACAATACGCCAGGTAATCTGCACCCTTAAGAACTGTGACTGGGCTAAGAGGTTGTGTACTATTTACAAGAGGCTTATTGACATTAATGGAGGCAACCTTCGTATACCTGAAACTAAGCAGGACTATATTGATATTTCATCCTATAGCCCCTACTGCCACTTTAAGATGAAATCCTTACGATGGGACTCAACATAAAATGTGACGAAATAATCAAGAACACTAAGATAATCAGCTGCACTCTAGATAGTAGAAGACTTCAAATACTTGAAGCTTTACTCATACAGAGAGAAAAACCGGCACTTAACACTACCCAGGATATGTTCCTTCTCCCCTCCGATGAAGGAACAACACATTGATGAGTAACCCAACAAACCATGAGATCTCCAGCCAAGAAAACTCTACTGATCAACACTACCGACCAAGACTGCTTTGATCAGTGAGTGGAGACCCTGCCCAGTCTTGATAGCCTCTTGGCGAGCGCTCCTGCCCATCAGAGCTCAGCTGCTGGAGGACAAGATGGCGACTCATCACCCATGAGTGATTGGAAGGCAGTCTAACCGAACTACAGCCACTCTCAGCGAGCGTCTTAGCCAAAGAGGACGCGCAATTCTACCAATACCACTATTTACTTCGACCACAATGCCGGAGGCAGCCAATGTAAATTTGCCGCCTCTCTGCCGAAGTCAGAATTGCCATATATAAGGACGTAGCTAATATTGTTTCAACCACTCAAGCATGATAAAAGGAGACAGCTCTCCCAAACCACTTGGCTTGTTCACTCTATTATTTTACGACATGTAAATTTTACCTAACTTATAAACTTTACATTATAACCTTGGTTAGCCGAGTATTCCTGAATTTGACTACCCACTAGGAAGTATGACTTTTTCCCATTTACTGGCTGTATGCAGTAATCCTGAGAGGAAGATAAAAGCCATTGAGAAGATAGAGTATAAGATCAATATAACTGATGCAGCCATTATTTTTAACAAAACTTTTCTGAAAGAGGGTCTACTACCCAAATATACAAACTGGAGACTGCATGACCAGTCAGCCCGAGATGACTCAAAGACCAGTGCCTACCGGAGGTCCCTCCTCCAGAGACAACTCTGCAACCAGAATAAGGTGAAAGGAGAACTATTGTAGTGCCTGAGCTTCCTGGTGGAGGAATGGAAAAAGATCACAAGAAATCCCAGGTGATTAGATGTGGATACTGTGGTCCTGGATGATACCAACATATCAAGTGATGCATCTAGTGATGACAACAGAGACGACCATCAAGAGAAAGCTGTCCTCCTTGCCCAAAACAGCTTGGCATACCCGGACCACATCTGCCTGGCTATCTCCGCCCTTAACCCTGGAACGGTACGGTGGGTCGTCCGCGACCCCGAGCGTAAAAAAAAAAAACAGGTTTTTCTCACGTGACTCACCCCCGTGACTGAATTTGTGGGTGATCGACCTGCAGTAGGTGTCTCGCCTACACGCTCTAGTAGTGTCCAGATGTGCATTGCTGTAGCTGTACTCCTTCCCCGATTTCTGAGACGTGTCGGGGTCGAGCGCGACCGAGTATACCCTTCTAAGGTAATTTGCATAATTATCAAAGTTATTACGTATTATGAAATTGTCGTAGAATGGTGCAACTTGTATAGGTTATCAGTTGTAGAAAGTCTTTGTGGATTGTTTGGCTACCATCTGCATGATTTTTTTTTTAGTTAAAATGTCGTTCATCACCACGAGGACCATTTTACCGCGAGTGCCCCTTTTTCATTTTTTGCCAAGTCATTTTTCCGTAAGATATTGCCGAATAGTGTCGTAAAACTCTTGCTTTTTTAGTGTTGGAAAGTGTGTCTAGATGATCTGGCTACCCATGCGTGACTTTGTTTTTGTCAGATACGACGTAGTTATTGGTATATTGGGTATTTAACTGCGGTTGCCAATTTCTGTTTTTTTTCAATATTTGTAAAAATTTACTACGTAGTAAGGAATTGCCGTATATTATTGATTTTTTTTTCATGTTTATGTGTTAGAAAGTGTGCCTTGATGGTTGGGCTAACACGTGCATGTCTTTTTTTTATCTGAGATGCCGTATATTAGAATATTGGGCATTTTTCCGCGAGTGCCCCTTTTTATTTGTTTTGCATTTTTTTGCTTAGTCATGTTACCGTAAGGAATTGGCAAGTAGTGTCGCAAAACTTATATTTTTATAGTGTTGGAAAGTGTTTCTAGATGATCTGGCTACCCATGCCTATTTTTTTTTAGCCAGATATAGCGTATATATAGGTATGTGTTCGATTTTCCTGTTATTGCCATTTTTTCGTTTTTTCCCATTTCTTTCAAAATTACTACGTACTAAGGAACTATCACAGAGTAATGATTCATTTAGATGTTTATTTGTCGGAAAATGTGCCTTGATGGTTTGCCTAGCACGTGGCTGAATTTTTTTTTTCTGAAATGCCGTATATTAGAATGTTAGCCATTATTCCGCGAGTTCCCCTTTTTATTTGTTTTGCATTTTTTTGTTTAGTCATGTTACCGTAAGGAATTGGCAAGTAGTGTCGCAAAACTTATATTTTTATAGTGTTGGAAAGTGTTTCTAGATGATGTGGCTACCCATGCCTATCTTTTTTTTAAGCCAGATATAGCGTATATATAGGTATGTGTTCGATTTTCCTGTGATTGCCATTTTTTCGTTTTTTCCCATTTCTTTCAAAATTACTACGTACTAAGGAACTATCACAGAGTAATGATTCATTTAGATGTTTATTTGTCGGAAAATGTGCCTTGATGGTTTGCCTAGTACGTGGCTGAAATTTTTTTTTTTCTGAAATGCCGTATATTAGAATGTTGGCCATTTTTCTGCGAGTGCCCCTTTTTATTTGTTTTGCATTCTTTTGCTTAGTCATGTTACCGTAAGGAATTGGCAAGTAGTGTCGCAAAACTTGTATTTTTATAGTGTTGGAAAGTGTTTCTAGATGATCTGGCTACCCATGCCTATCTTTATTTTTAGCCAGATATGGCGTATATATAGGTATGTGTTCGATTTTCCTGCGATTGCCACTTTTTCGTTTTTTCCCATTTCTTTCAAAATTACTACGTACTAAGGAACTATAACAGAGTAATGATTCCTCTAGAAGTTTATTTGTCGGAAAATTTTGTTTACTTCTTTTTTGATTGAATATCATCAAATTTTTTTAGCTAAAATATTATATTGTTTTACATTTTTTTTTCGATTTTATTTCCCTTCAAAATTTTTTTTTCTGGGTCAGAATTTTAATTTTATAGTCGTAAAATAATCGACAATTATCCAGCAACCCACCATACATTTTTTATGCATATCCAAGAATAATTAGATTAGTAAATAACACCTTGAAATTGACATACCCTTCCTACATTTCAAGTGGCAGATTAGGGAGTCTGAGTCAGTGTGGTTGGCGGCCATTTTATGGACATATCCGAAGCGTAAGTTGCCCTATCTATATATATTCTTGTTCCCTATAGAATTTGTGATATTTTGGTATATTTTTACCTGCATAAATATCATATTATATATTAAATATATGTATTTTTTTACGAAATTTCTAAGTACTCAAAAAATTACCTTTAGATATGGCCCCTGATATAAATGTAATTTACAAAATAATGAAGATTTTTTTTACATATTTCTATTCTAGGATAACATATGTTTATTCCCTAAAAAAATTAGCCACTTCCTATTTCATTTGGGTACCCAAAAAAATTCATGAAATTTGGACAAATATTTTTGGCCAAAAAAAGTTACCCTTTTTTTCTCATTTCAGATCTTCACCTCCATGGGTCTGACTTCATCCAAAATACATCAAGATTTGTCCTAAACATTCAAGAATCAATTCCTAAAAGGATTTGTGTATATATGTATAAACTTTTTTTTATGAATTTT
>NC_090747.1:11742535-11747535 GCF_036898095.1 Palaemon carinicauda
AGATGACTGACGAAATAAAACCGAGGCCCTTTGCGTCAATAGGCATAGGAGCGGATGCTATTTTATTACTGATATCCAAGTTATGTTTAAGTCTGGTTTTGTAATACTGATACAAGTTCCAAACTCAATCTCCATGTTTATGCTTTATTTATCTTTATTAGTTTATCTCTCTCTCTCTCTCTCTCTCTCTCTCTCTCTCTCTCTCTCTCTCTCCGCTGTGCCTATATCCCTTTTTCTTTATTTATATTCCTACATTTTCGAAATATATTTTATTAGAAATAGTAGCCAAAAATAATATGAAGAGGAAAAGAAAAACAAATTGATACCACGTCTAGAAAACCGCACTTTTAGAATATGACTTTTAATGGGATGCAGTTCTACTCGGTAATAAACTTCATCATGTTTACTAGCCTCCTAGCTTCCACGCAATGAAAACAACTTGTTTACCAGAGTTGGCTTATCGACTTAGGGAAAATTTTTGAGTTTTTTGGCATTTGCTGAACACACAGACAATAGAAACGCCATAGCAAATCAGGCTATGAGTTATTAGAAGATCGGGATTCAGATTATGTGGTCGTCAAAATAAGATATTTTAATATCAAAGATACGTTAAAATTTTGGGAAAACGATTAGATTCCTCTTATAATATATCTATTCTGGAAAATTTTGCCTCGTGTTATAGATTGCCCAACACATAATGTAAATCCAACGTGACTGATCATTGAATAAGTAGGATAAACGTTTTAAAAGGTTTTAAATTATAACCACACATTCATGTTTGTACCATGCTCCTCGTGGGAGACAGTCTGAGAGACATATTGCTATATGAAAAGGGAGATTTCATCATATCAACCATCAATATATAACATATGAGCCACACTTCATATATATATATATATATATATATATATATATATATATATATATATATATATATATATATATATATATATATATATATATATATATGTCCCATTTTGGCGGATAATGAGACATTGGAACATGGATTTCTCATTTATTAAAAAATGTCCGTAAGTATATTGTACACAGCTACACTCTCTCAGGTGAGAACCTTATCTACTCGAGCGCCCAAGGGCATCTAAACTCCTCTCGCTATCAAACTGCAATCTTTCTACAACAAAATGCTGAGTTATAGGTTTTTTGTGGAATTTTCATGATTGTAGAGTTCAGTTACCTTGATGTACAACACATATCTAAGGTGATCGGTATACTCCACCCCGGAAAATTCCTCCACGAAAAAATCCACCATGGTAAATTCTACCATGGGTAAATTCCACCACAGTATATTCCACCATGGTAAGTTCCACCTCGGAGAATATTGTAATATCACTATGACTTACTTGTTTGCAAGAACAAAGTTTGAATAAAAGGTTATAAACACAAACACACAATAGTTTCTCCTTTTCGTTTCTTTCAAATTGTCAATTAGTTGTTCATTTCAAAGCACTTCAAGAAAATTTACTTTGACCATCCACTAAATTATCTCATTTTGTTAAACTTTGGAAGCCCTCAACATGGCAACCTATATCTCATTCGAAAAAAATTAACGAAGGTTGTGTGATGAAGAAAATTATATTTATGAAAAGCATGCAGATAATAGTAGAAACTCTAAAATATACTGGCGTTGTGAACACTTTTATAAAGGTTCTCGGGCCAGAATACATACAACTTTTGACTGTACTGAACCAGAATTTATTCTATCAACTGGATCCCATAATCCCCCAGCAAGAGGAGCAAGCGTTAATATCCAAAGGCACATTGTTTAATAAAGAGTGAGGTGATGAGAACAGGCACAGTTTCTACTCATGAAGTGATAGCTAATTGTTCACTAAATCTTGATGAAGAAGCACAGTCACAGTTAAAACCTATTTCTGGACTTGCACTTAACATACGTGACTATAGGCAACATTCTTCAGGAATTCAAGCCCTTCCAACTTCTAGGTCAGGATTTGAAATTTCTTCTATGGAAAAGTATTGGAAAAAAGTGTTCTTTGTTTTTGGCCTACAATAGTGGTGTTAACGATCCAGACAGAATTTTAGCTTTTTCTTCAGAAAAAGGCCTTGAGGATTTAGAAAGTTCTAGAAATTGGGCCTGTGATGCAACTTTCAAAGTGTCGCCTAGTTTGTGGTGTCAGTTAATAACTCTACGTGTAATCATAAGAGGATCATGTGTGCTAAGGCTATTTGCATTACGGCCTGATAAAAAATAATCCTCATATTACCGTCTTTTTTTCTTCTATTCGTAGTTTGCGAGTCCATTGTCAGCCGACAACTTGTCTTATGGATTTTGAACAATCTCTCCATAATTACTTTGTTTCCAATTTTCCACATTCTGAAATAGCTGGCTGTATTTTTCATCGGATAATTTATTTGGCGAAAGATCTCTGCACTTTGTGATAGTCATTGGTACAACACAGATGACAGTTTCCAGGTTAAGATAAAGTTCTTTTCTGCTTTAGTATTTTTGCCAATTGAGGACCTTGTTAATGTTTTTTTTTTTTTTTTAGATTTATCTGATAATGAAGACATCCCTACCGAATTCATAGTTTATTTTGAGACAACAAATATTGGAACAGTGATGGGACGAGGTCATAGTCAGAGAAGAGAAACCCCACAGTTTCTGATTGAACTTTGAAATATATGTGAACGAGTTCTAAATTACTTACCAATATCAAAACAATGCAGTCGAAGGTTTTCACAATGCATTGCGATCCTCAATAACATCAACCGATTCCAGTTTTTTGAAAATGTGTGATACCCTTAAGAAAAGGAGGAAGGATTATGGCAAACAAAAATGGTACACATTCGACTTGGAGAATCAAAATACAAAAAAAAAACACTTATCAACTTATTGACCCACGATTGAAAAATTTTGTTGAAAATTAGGAGCATGAATATTGTTTGGATTCTCTATGGGCTATTGCTTGCAATTTGAAATAAATGTTCTAGGAATTTTCTTTTAGAATACTGTTTTTAACATGATTGTCATTTTTTTCTTCTCTTTTAGTAAAATGTGAGAAATATTTATTCATTTACTTATTCTTTAACCTTTTTATATCAGTTTTATATAGATCTAATTTTCTTACCTCTATGATGGTGGAATTTTCCGTGGTAGAGTTTACCAATGGTGGAATTTACCGTGGTGGATATTTTCCGTGGTGGAATTCTCCGTGGGGAAATTTAACTAGAGCCCATATCTACTTACAAGAGCTAGGACCTTAGTCCCCCCTCAAGCTCCCAACTCCAGGAGGAGGTACGCACTCGCCCGCACTAGTCTAAGATATATGGAGGGTACTCCGACCCGGAATAGGCATGGCATGTACTAAACAGAAATGCAACATAAAATATATATATAAAAATCCCCCCAAAAATAACACATTCCCCCAAAAGAAAAAGAAAAAGAAATTAAATATTTCATGTTAAAATATACACAATACAATATAAATAATTCCATTGTTTCTTCTTAAGACCTCTGCAACAAAAATACATAATACTCAAAGTGAAAACAAATCATAACATCAGTCTTAAATAACCTCATCAATAACCTCCCACTGCTTGTTGGCAATACAGGCTTTTTGGGCGGGACAGAGGTAGGATTAGATATTCCTTCATCCCTCGATTTTACTTGTCCGGGTATACGGAACAATTTCGCAACACAGTTCATCACCACCATTTCGCCATATAATTAAATCACTACTACACTTGCACTTGCAACTATCAACCGGTTGTCTGTGGCCGTTTTCCCCGAGAAAATCGTTCATCATCCCGCCGTTCTCTTATAACATTAAGTATAAGTTAATCACATCTACACATTCTCTAACACTGCCTATTTTTAAGGCTGAATTTTAATCCTGCAGCCTCTTGCCATTCGTGAACCGCCCCGGCCCGAGCAACCAGGAATCATATAAATACATGAATAACACAGCATCCACCTGTCAGATCTATCCTGACCTATTTAACCTCTAATTGTTTTTTGGTTCACTCAGCAATGTTATACGTATTACCACACTGAGCAAAATTACCACAATATTTCACCTATACATTAAGCATCAACATAAGAACACATTGTTATCATCAAGTTTATTTAAAACACGTCAAAAGAAGAAATGAGGTCTGTTCGAACAACTACAACAGCGAAAGAAAAAAAATTTCTTCTCATCAACTCAAGGAATGTCACGTATGTACGGGTAAGTAGGAACACTTTTGAAAACTACCTCTTCAGCCACCACATGTATGTGTGCCTGATGATGCTCACACAATGCATCATCAATAATGCTTTGTATCACAACTGTGTTAGATTTAACTATCTTTACTCGGTACAGACCCCAATACGCTGGCTCTAGTTTCTGTTTCCTAAGTTGTAATCGTTTCATATACACACGATCGCCCAAAAATACTTTTACCGGTGCTGTTTTGAACTGAACATCATACTTTAAGCTTTGTTTGTCATTGGCTCTTTAAAAAAAACCTTTCAGTGGTGTCCAGTACTCTTCTCAATAGAATTAATAAATATACGTGGTATTGCTCAGTTGGATAATTTGGCAATTGTTGCGAATTAATGATGACTGTATATGGTAACACTAGACCCTGTCCTTACAGTAAGAAGACAGACGTGTCCTTGAGCAAAGCTAGGTGAGCTGTAGGAAGCATGGCGTGACAATGAAGGGGGTCATCAGTCGGTAAGTAACGTGAAATTTGCACTACTTCCTGTTGTGCGATTCCACTAAGCCATTTGCTGGAGTTCTATATTAGATCACTGAAAAGGGTTCAATTTTCATCAAGTCCGTAATCGATTTCACCACCTTATTTGTAAACTCGTGTCTATTATCACTTATCAAAATTTTCGGGCAGCCAAACCTGGTAGTGAAAGAGCACAGCGTCTAAGTTAAGGAGTTCGCTGATTTTTCCAACATTGCTTAAGTATGCGTGTACCGAGTAAATACGTCCACAAATACACGTATATTTTCATGTTGTGTTAA
>NC_090747.1:11752535-11757535 GCF_036898095.1 Palaemon carinicauda
ACTGCAGGCGACGTTGTTGGCGTCATTAGTCAACTTCAGGGGGGCGTTGTCGTCGTGGTACATCAGGGTGGTGGCTTCGGCAAGGGCGGTCTTCGTCCTCTCGAAGGTGGTTGGCTGCAGGGGACCTCAGACAAGCTTCTTTTTTTCCCTTCAGGACGTCGTTGAGCGGAGTCAGAATTTGGGCGATGTTGGGGATGAAGCGACGGTAGTAGTTTACCATACTCCTGAAAGTGTCTGATGGTCATCTGGGCTAGGAAGGTTTTCACAGTGTCCTCCTTGGTCGATGTAGACTTCACGCCTGCTGCAGATATAAGATATCCGAGGATTTCCACCGTCTCGGCACCGAATGTGCACTTGTCGAAGCGCACGATCAAACCGTTCTCCTGAAGGCGTTTCAGCACAGCGCGGACGTGTCTCTTGTAATCCTCTTTCGTCCTGGAGAGGATTAAGATGTCGTCCACGTAGCATACGCAGAACAGCACGTCCCTTAGGATGCTGTCCATCAATAGTTGAAACGAGGACCCAGCTTTTTATAAGCCGAAGGTTGAATATGAGAAGGTGTAGGAGCCGAATAGCGTTATGATGGCGGTCTTAGGTACGTCCTCTGGTAACAGAGGAACCTGATTGTATTATTTAAGGAGGTCAATTTCATTAAAACTAAGGGCGCTGGTGAGGTCTTGCATGTTCGGCACAGGGTAGTGGTCTGGCGTTGTGATGAGGATAAGGCTTCAGTAGTTACCACAGAGACTCCATGTCCCGTCCGGTTTCTTCGCTATGTGGAGCGAAGAGGCTCAAGGGCTGGACGCCTTCTTTCATACACCCACCCGTTCCATGTCTTCGATGGCACGTTTAGCATCTCTCAGTTTCTCCGGCGGGAGGCGGCGGAGCTTAACTGTCCTGGGAGGTCCCGTTGTGTTGATATGGTGGTAGATCCCGTGCTTGGAGGGGGATCCCGGCAACTGTCGAAGTTCCGGCTTGAAGATGTCGGGGAACTCATGAAGAATGGAGGCCTAGGGCTGTGCTATGACGGCAGAGATGGGTGTGATACCCGAACCAGCTATTAGTGGGCAGGTTCGGCATGTCCTGTTAACGATGATGCCTTTTCCGGCAACGTCGACGAGTAGGCCATAGTAAGCCAGGAAGTCTGCGCCAAGGAGTATGTGTCTGACGTCGGTAATGGCGAAGGACTAGGAATAAAATCGCCCCCTGAACGAGATTCTAATCACACTAGTCCCATAACACCGAATGGGAGATCTGTTGGCAGCAATGAGCGATGGAGCATCACTGCTATGCGCAGGGTTTAGGTTGGCCTGTGAGGGAGGGAATGTTAATTGCATACAGGCGGTATCAACCATAATCCTATGGTTGGATACGGCGTCGGGAATGTTGAATACAATCTTGCAGTGAACTGATACTGGGGCTACAGTTAATGTTGGCGATGGCTGCATTTTATTGTGTTGCTCCTAAACTGCTGGTGGTAGAAACACCATGTCAGGTTCTGTCTATGGTTTTGCTGCATCGCCTGCGGAGGTTTCTTCTTCATTAGGGCGAGGATTTCGTCATAGTCAGCAGAGGGCGCCGCCGAGGGGTCGAGGGATGATCAGCTGAACGAGGATGATGCCCCAAGGTGGGAGGCAAAGGAGGCTTCGTATAACTTCTGTGCTCTTGACAGGATATCGTTCATCGGCAGGGTGTCAGTATCGGTGAGGTGGGCTCTCATATCCTGCGGAAGGCGTCGAAGGAATATTTCGTGAGATAGGCTTATCTCTCGTCGTCGTCCATTGGCGTCAGTCTCGGGCAGCATAAGAAGTCCAACCAGTTCAGCCCATGCTTCTACGGGAGAGGTGTCACCCATTGGTATATATCTGAGATCAAGAAACTTCTCTGCCCTTGCAGAGACGGAAAGTGAGTAAATATTATTTAGTTTGGTTCACAGGTCGTTGTAGGATACCTGACCGGAGTGAGCGTCGAGCCATGGGGAGATTTTGTCTAATACCTCCTCAGGGATGTAGGTTAGGACGATGTCAGCTTTGGCATAGAAGTCGTTTAGCTTGGCCACCCAAAAGAGTGTGTCCGCCCCCAGGAGCCAAGAGACGATGTTGTGTTGTGAGAATGGTTGCAGCTCTACTTTGAGCTCAGCTGAGGGAACTGGGCATGATGGACTGGGTGGTTCCGTCATGGTCAGTTGATGCATCTGGCCAAGGGCGTGAGCTGGTTATGTCAGATATACTCATCGTTTCTTTCTCACAAAACTGAAGTGTGGGATAAAGCAAAAGACGTCGTTAAACGTTAATGGCAAAAGGAGATATACGAAGGTAACGCACCCATAATTAGTCCTTTAATAGCAAGACAAAATTGCTTGGTGTTACCAACATATCCGGGGTCACCAGTTGTGAGGACAACAAGACGAGTAGAGCTTTTTTCATATCCTTATGTACGAAATTAAAATGAAAAGTGGTTCTCCCCTCCGTAAAACTATCCAAGGATATATTCGAATCATCTATGCCAATTGCATTCTGAGATTCATAATACGCCTACATAAGTCTCTCTGGGAATGCTACTTTTATATTATATATGGTACTTCTGCTAATGGTGATATATATATTATTTACATTTGCATGGTGGAAGAATAATGGGTTTCTTGTTTAATCCCCTGAAAAATATCTCATATCAATTAGTGCTAGTGTCATCTTGTCTGGATTGCATGAACCAAAAGGTTCATCTATCATTATTGACGATTCATTAATCCCACCAACGTATGATTTATAAAGAGACTTGCTAAATATGTATTGTATAGGCTTTGATAATAATGACCGATTCAACGCAGCCATTGCGTTATAATGAGGAGTGATACAATCTATCCATAATTTCGATTGCTGTATTGTCAGATTATTTAAATGTCCCTCCTTATCCGTGTTTATAACCCAACTATCATCCGCCAACTCTAATCGAATTCTCAGGTTGACAGAATCCCTTAGATGCATGTCAATAGTTGCTAAATCTAGTAATAAAGGGAAGGATGTGTTAACTCCAAAACTTTTAAGCTTGGGCATCTGCTTAACTTCCAAACGCTCCCCCTCCTTAAATATATCATCAGTGTACTGCCTCGTAATCCCGTGCTCTTCACAATAATCATCATAGAAATATCCACACCTTGCTATATTCTCGAGTGAGTCCGGCTTCAGATTCATCAACATTTTCACATAAGATCAATAAGTGTACAGTATAAAAGACATGACTCGACCATCTTTTCGTTCAGAAAGACGGATACGGACTTGAATAATGTGTTACTCACCCCGTTTAGTACTCCCACATTTTTTGCCGCTGTTATATTGACACCATTTCTAGTGATAAGAATGAATAATTCTAATGTTATACTCGATAAATCAAGAAAGGAATCGACCACCCCATTCACACGAAATTCTATATACATATCACACAATACCTGATTAATTCCCACATTATTGGGCATGAAGTATACCGTCTCTTTAAGAATAATTGAACTTTCAATTAGTCTCTGCCTGTTAACATTTGGATATGATTCAAATATTCCTGCCATATACGAGGATACTGGAATCTTATTTCCACTTCCTAGGGGATTCGGTGTCATTCCAGCCATAATGTGAAGTTGAAAATTCTGTTTAATTATGAAATGAGATTAAAGAAAGGATACAAACCCTATGATGTCCCACATCCTAGTGAATGCAGAAGGTTATACACATCATTCTTATGCAATCTCCGCCTTCCTCCAAACTCCTTCTTCGTCTTACAAATCACTTTCAAATATCTTCCTCTTTTTGAATTCCTTCTCTTTCCTGAAACTTTTAGAAGTGTTAACCCTGTTGACTTCACTACCTGAACTCCATGTTTTTTTAGAGATTCCTTTAATGGTCTTTCCGCAGTGATCATACCGGAAAATACAACCCTACCAAATTCCAAAGGTGAAGGATTGAGAGCCTTGAATATAAAGGGTAATACCCTACTAGCCACCCGTGATATAGCTGACAACACACTTTCTCCCCGTCTTCGAGTAGACTGGGTTCGTTTATCGGCAGTGAAAAGCCTAAACTTCGGTAACGAGTCGGCAATATTTTGTCATATTTTACAGTATACATTTGATTTGCAAAGATTGGTTTTGTAGAGTACATGGTTTCATTATAAATCTCTCTCTCTCTCTCTCTCTCTCTCTCTCTCTCTCTCTCTCTCTCTCTCTCTCTCTCTCTCTCTGTGAGAAATAAAACCTTAGTTCACATATGGTAACCTTAGTTTAAGAATGAAATTAACATGACTATTGTTAGTTCCGGCGATCAATTCCTCCCGAAACAAAGACACGGCATTCGATTACAACAGCTGATTCTCTCTCTCTCTCTCTCTCTCTCCTCTCTCTCTCTCTCTCTCTCTCTCTCTCTCTCTCTCTCTCTCTCTCTCTCTCTCTCTCTCGTGTTATACAATACTTACAATTAGATGAAGAAACCAAAATCAGTTTTCTTAAAGTGTCAATCAAATACAAAACGAAAAAGTTATACAGTGTTTACAGTACATCCATTTCAGTCGTAGCTTAAAATTCAGCATCCGATTTCATCAGCAAACCACTATTTTTTGGGAAACATCATTTTATTCTAGAAAATTGCTACTCTTTAAATAGTTAATTGCACTTTAAGAAAACATGTTCATTTCTTTTTGAATTTCGGGTGTGTTTTAAAAAACCGAGTATTGCTGACTTCTTTTTGTTTTACTTTTGGCTAAGATCAGATCAGCTGACGTCTAGCTGCCGGTCTCAAGAATAGGCGCATACGAATACAGTATCAAAGTATTGTTTATACCATTTCTTAACTTATTCAAAACATCTATACAGTTGATATTACATAAGCACCAATGCGTTATAACCTATCATATTCTTTTGTTTAGTACATTTAAAAACTCTCTCTCTCTCTCTCTCTCTCTCTCTCTCTCTCTCTCTCTCTCTCTCTCTCTCTCTCTCTCTCTCTCTAACAAATAAA
>NC_090747.1:11777535-11790035 GCF_036898095.1 Palaemon carinicauda
TGGTTAAATATCTGGTTTCTGAAGAAAAAAGAAGATGGTCCTTTCAAAAGCTCAAAATAAATCTCATTTCTCATAGATTCTCATAGATTGCGGGTTTATTCTAATTCTCACACACACACACACATATATATATATATATATATATATATATATATATATATATATATATATATATATATATATATGTATATATATATATATATATATATATATATATATATATATATATATATATATATCTATATATATATATTTATATATATATATATATATATATATATATATATATATATATATATTTAGATATATATATATATATATATATATATATATATATATATATATATATATATATATATATATATATATATATATATAAACGTAATTCATTTTATATGAAGCTTTATCACTGTTTATTACAAGTTAATGGACATAACTTTCTTAATCCTTTGCAAATAAAGGACACCTCAGATATGCAGGTTTATTGGTATAAATAGCAAAATAAAACGTTAAAAAGGTTGTTATTGATTTTTTGAGTTTGTATAACGCACATATTTTAATCCCATACACGTTCTCAGTATTCACTGAGTATCAGTCAGCAAACTATCGATGCTTAGCGAAAATATATTTTTTTTTTATTCCGAGATAAAGATAATGATTATTGATATTAAGATTGGGACGATTATTACCACTATTATTTTTATCATTATTACTATTGCTATTATTATTATTACTATAATTGTGGTTACTATTGTTGTTAAAATTATATAAAATCATAAGGACACAAAATGTATAAAGTTTTGAAGCAGTCATTATATTGGTCTTAAGAAATTATAACCATAGAGATATATTTTCAAACTCCTGGGAATTATACTAAAAGGCAGTTATCTGGGCCTGAATAAACACACCCAAACAAATAGCCAACCGAGTTCAAGGCTGTTCAAAATTACCTTAGAGAACACGTCACCCTGAATGATATTTACATAAGATAAGAGGGATACATTTGCTTAAAGTTTACACTTAGCTTCATTCAAAATGATAAATACTATATAAAGCCTTTAGAAAGAAAAGGCCTTGTGATATGGTAGGTTAAAAGAGTGGGTAATCATTAGAATATATATTTAGCTGAAAATAGTATTTTAAATATATATATATATATATATATATATATATATATATATATATATATATATATATATATATATATATATATATATATATAATTGAAATACTATTTATCGGATTTGAAATTAGTTTAATCATAAATCTATGTAGATACCATAGAAAAAAGTGAATCATCAAGGAGTAAAGAGCATTTACAGCACGATTGATTTTTTTTTTCCAATATTCGGAAAAAAATCTCATCTTAATTTGAAATTCTTCAGCGATGTTTATTTTACACTTTTCAATATTTAAGTTCAAAACATGAAATTTATTTAGAAAATATTCAAAATTTTGATATATTTTCTTTTTTTTTAACAGAAATTTATGGCAAACCTTGACTAAAAAAATAATTTAAGATTATGTTTGAACAATATGTTATGTAATTGTGATGTGATTTCTGATTCATGGTTTAAGCATTCCGCATTCTGTTAAATTGAAAGGAAAAAAAAAATACTTGTGAATAAATTTGTAGAAAAATATAGTGCTACTGTATAGTGGACACGTGTGACCTATTTTCAATTACCAACAATAGTAGGCGGCTGAATATATGCATGCATACAGCATATATACATACATACATACACAAACACATATGAATATATATATGTATATATATATATATATATATATATATATATATATATATATATATATATATAGATAGATAGATATAGATATATATATATATATATATATATATATATATATATATATATATATATATATATATATATATATATATATATATACACATACATATATACATATATACATACACCCATGTATATTGATAGATTCAAATAGAGTTAACTAATATAGCAAACATGTTATATAAAAACTCTGTGTAATATTAATTGTTATTAGAGTCTGATTATTAATCATGTGTAAGATGTAAAGTACATATTTCTTTTTTCTTTCTATTATCTACTAATTTTTCAAAATTCAATCTTGTAAAATTTTCGGAGAAATATATATGATTACTGTCTATCAATGCAGGAAGACAGCGAGGGAATAATTACGCTAAGCTGCAAATGCAAGTAAAATAAAGCACTCAGAGAGTGCAGATCTCCACCAAGGAAACTTAATTATCCCTATCTTTTCAGCTTGAGCTTCACTAGACCTCTTTTTTTTTGTTCCCATGCTTGATCAGCAGGTCCAAAATAATACCAGGATCAGAACCATAATGTGATTATTACTAGACTTATGATGTCTTTATTCATTAAATTTTTACCAAGTGATCCTAATCACCACGAAATTAAAATTTCACTTCTAAGTTGGCCCATTGCTCACATATCCAGAAATTGCCATCAAAATTCGTCCATCACTTTCTAAGTTAGGCACAGAGGGGAAAACATAACCTCCGAAGTGGAGGTAATAAAGTTGAGATAACCACGTCGTAGTGAAATGCTAATAGCTATGAACGCTACAATGATAAAAGGTAATTAAGAATCTCCAAACAATTATCACAACTACTAACGGTTTTAATAAAAAAGATTAATGGAAATAAAGCAAGATGAAAGTTATATAAGGAGGCAGTGACTCTTCAATATGATCATTTTAAACTGTGAAAATAAAATCCTAAGGATCTAGAGAACAGGTTGTCTATATGCTTTTTACATTGTCCCTCACCATAAATGGAATTCCTCGAAGCTCGCAAAGGAGAAAAGTAATTGCATTTATTGAAAAAAAAAAAATTTTTGAAACAAGAAAACCAAACTTTACTAATGGTATTAGTTATGAGAGAGGAGGGAATTAATTAATTTCTGCCAAGTTCAATACGTTCAGGAAAAGACTTGAAAACACCACCATTCCTCTAAAGTAGGCTAAGCAATGAAATAAGGTTGATACAGCGTTCACTTTGCCGGAAGAATTGATAAAGTGGAAACATCAGACTATTTACCAACTATAAACTGAAACACAGGGTGTTTAGTATTTGAGTTTATTGAAAGATTGAGATATACGAATCCGACAATGGCTTGGTTTAGTAAAATTTGGAAATGAAATCACCTGAAAATACAGATATAGACCAGGCTATATATCAGTTTAGTGAGATCGGTGTTATTGTATGGACATAAGTCATGGTAAGACAAGGAAACAATATCCAACATATTTTGTAGATTTGAGAACAAAGACCACAGGACAGGACTAGAGGTATATGGGATGGTTTGAACATGCAAGCTTTTTGCAGTCCCCAATACCGATTAGTTCATCAAAACTTCAACTGGGCTCCACAAGGCACAAGAAGAGTTGGAAAACCCAGGCCTATAGGGCTGAGGACTATGAAGCGTGAAGTAGGATATAATGAATGGAGAATCATTGAATTCAAAGCGCAAGATAGAGACAACTGGTGAAATCTGGGACCCTTCAAGTCAATGGGCATAGGAAGAGATGATGCACAGTTGCTCGCGGGTGTCTGTGCCGCTCACAACTCCCACCCGTCTGGCAACCCAAAAGATCGGCTTCTACCTGGTAAGGTGGATCATCTCTCCCGCGCCTGGTAAGGTGGACCGACTGGTCTCTGCCTGGTGAGGTGGACCATCTCTGGCGTACAGAGGTGGGTACTGCCTGGTGAGGTGGACCATCTCTTTTGCCAGGGATTGTATCAAAGAGCCCTCTAAACAACCCTGCTCAGATCAGCGGCAGTGACAGTGTGAAATACCCTTCCTGGATAATAGAAAGTGACAGTGAAATGTTTTTTTTTTTTTTTTTTTTCAGAGATTATATTAACTCAAGAGATTGCTGTCAGTAACTGTGGAAGTGATTATTGTGAATGTTTGTTGAATCACTACCTCATGTTTGACCGCTGATTACAGCTGGCAAATAGCAGATGCACCACCACCCCCTCTACTGAGGGGAGTGGGTCCCTTCTTTGGACCTCCTCCCCTCAGGAACTCTCGAAGAAAAGAGAGATCTGTTTTCTCTTCCCCAGAAGAACAGAGTAAAGTGCAAAGAGTGCAATCCCCTGCGCCAAAGATGGACTTCAGCACAGAAGAAGATGACCTCCCAGAGTCAAGTTGCCGGTCTGAAACTGATAAGATCAACATTATTGACTCGATAGTAGACATGGTTCTCAGGTTAGGAAAATCATCCCAAGAGAAACCGATAGAATTGCAGGAGACAACACAGATGCCAAAGCAACATAAGGAGGGGCCATTTAATGTACCCGAGATAACCCATGTACCCAGGGAAATTCAGAACTGCGAAATGACCATCAAGATAACACTGTTTCCCCCAGAGTAGAGGTAAGTGCTCCCTACCTTAATTTTAAATAAGTAATGCTGCAGGAATAGCTAATACCCCTCCTTAAAAACCTTATTTAGCGTTTGCAAAAATATAATTGAAAGGCAAACAGGCTCAATTTAGATTAACTCCCGCTCGTAGCGGTGACATCAGAGTCACCGTCTTTAACAATACAGGTCTAGATCTTATTTCAGGGAATTCCCGGTTCATCCTAATCATACTAGAGAAATGGACCAGTATTATTATGGAGTACGATTTCCCTCCCTTACACGGTGTGGAACTGATCAGATCTTTTAAGGGTTGCAGTGAGGCTGAAAGAATGGTAAGGAATAACAAACCCACCACAACTGTTAATTGTAAGTACAAAGGGTCTATCTCCCCAAGGGTGTTGGATATAGGGGTAAGGGGGAAATACCCTGTAAAAGGTTATATACCTCCTCCTCTCAGGTGCTACAACTGCCAGCAGTTTGTGCAACACAGTGAGCAATGTACTGCCTGGGTAAAATGTGCCCAGTGTTAAGGATGTCACGACAATAGGCTGTGTCTGCAATTTTTCAGGATTACCAAAAAGCACAACTCTGAATGCCCAAATTGCGATAAGAGACACCATGCGTGGAACAAATCATGTTCCGCTCTAGTTGACGTCCTAAAGAAAAAGGGGCTTTTTTTTTTTTAAAGCGTGGAAGAAATCATGCTTCGCACTAGTTGTCGTCCTAAGGAAAAAGGGCCTTTTTGACAGACCCCTTGCATCAACCGTACCCAAAGCCCTATTTTCGGGCCCTCACATCATAATCAAGTCAGTCAGACCGAGATACAGAATGGTTAGAACCTGAATCTGAACAGTCGGACCCGCAATCCTGTTGGTCTGAGCAAGAATCAGACCAGACACCCCCCTCTACTAGGTCCCTGGTTAACCACACCTATCAAGGACACAATCGTGTCCCTGGTAATTGGTCTTATGCGGCCACAACCTGTCAAGGCAGGAATTGGTCGTATGCTGCTCCTCGGCCATAGGTAAATTCGGCTTCTCCCCCAGAAACAGAGTCTGTCCCACTAATCCCTTGCTTGGGGCCTAGTGACAATCAGAACCCTCCCAACCCTTTGATAATGACATAGTCTTGACCCGCCCCGGCCCCTCAGGCCCCCTCCTAACTGGCACCTCCCTCCATGACACCAACCCCTAATTGCCCTCTTTTGGACTCCCCTGCCACCTCATCTGCTACAGCAGTGGCCAGGCCCATTGCCCTTTCTTCTCAAGAGATTATTCCCTCAACATGTGCAACCTCCTCTAGCAGCCTCAACCAGGATCCTCCCATTGCGGAATACACCAAAACCTCGCCTCTGTTCTCAGTTTTCACAGAGATGATGGCCTTCCTTATAGAGGCCAAAAGAAAACCCATTACAGAAGTAATGCCTAAATTCATGGAGCTTTTTGCCAAAACGACTGCCCAGGCAGTTAGCAAAAATGAAGGGTTCCAGCAGTGAGTCAGATACAGATCTTCAGCTCCCAGCTTTTCAGCATAGTAGAGACCTGAAGGTGATTAAGTGGAAAAACACCACTGTTCGCCGTAGGTTTGTTGTTCTCCTGGCACAAACAGAAATACTTAAACCAGATGTTGTGTTTCTCCAAGAGACCATTCTTCATGACACAGCCCATTTTTCTTTTAAAACTACACTGTTTACAGGACACCAAACACTGACAACACATGTAGCCTCGAAACCCCAATTAAGAATACCATACACTCTCTCAGGCTCCCTCCAACCCCTTGCGGTAACATTGAAATTTTGAGCATTCAAATAACAATTCATAACATATACAAAAATGATAACAAAACACTTGAAGCCGAACAGATGTTTGGGGTAGTTGAAGAAAGTTACACCATCATTGCCTGTGACTTTAGTGCACATCACCCTTTCCTACACAACTAGTACTCAAACCAGACAGGAAACTAAGTACATACCATCCTCCATGAATTCCTAGGTGTCTCCCTCCTTAATATCGCTGCCATCAGCACTCATGTCAGAGTAGGCACCATTGACCTCACTTTTGTCCCAAGGCAGTTGCATGAAGCAGCCACCTGGCAACTCTACCCCACACTAACCAGTGATAATTTTGCAACCATCTTCACCCTACCCCTCCCTAAGCCCCCTCCTATCCCTCCCCTACCTCTTAAATGGAACCCTGACTTTGCCAAATGGGATGTTTCATAGAGAAGCATGACAGCCTAGGCCTATCAACATACAACCTCCCAGAGGACCTCATTCCAATCCGGGAGGAATTTACACAGCAGCTTCGTGTGGCTGCTGATGCATACATGACACTGAAAAAACAACACATTAAGGCAATTCACAGATGCCTAGTATTATTTCCCTAGGATCAAGGAAATGAACAGGCGAGTTAACAGAGTCCGCAAACTGTTCGGGAGCCACAGGACTGATGTCGCTGACCACTCACAAGAGGCGCCCAAAAAGGTAAAGTGGGAAAGATGGCTTCAGTGGTACAGCGACGTCTCTAACCCCACATCCCTCAAGGCCATAAGGGCCTGGTTCTCCAAAGTTTCAAGGAAAAGCAAAATTATAAACATGGCCCTTCACTCTGCCCCTCAGGCAGAAGCAGACTGGATAGCAGCAGGTTTTGCCAAGAGAACCAAATCATCAAATCTTAATCGCAAGGCCAGAATAAGGTTGGCAATCCTCAAAACTATTAAACGAGATGTTAATAATGCTGCGTGTGATGTCCCAGCACACACTGACACCCCTTACACCATTGAAGTGCTAAACTCGGTACTTGCTGAAAGTAAAAACACTGCCCCACGTTCAGACAACATCACTTCTTCAATGCTAAAACACCTTGGTACACCGGCCTCTCTGCTGTACCTCTTCATTATCAATTTAACTCACGCCTGGAGAATCCGACCACCTTAGTGGAGCAAACAAGACACTGCCTCAGTTCCCAAATCAAATGAACCTAATTCAGCTGCATTGCAAAAGTGGGTGAGAGGAGGGTTCTCAAAACACTCCAACTGGAAGTCGACTCCCTGCACCACAGAATATATGCCTACACCAAAGAAATCGGCACTCAAGAGTGTATTTCAGATGTTTTGGCGACGATTGACAACAAAAGCACCATTGTAGTCTTCCTTGACAGAGTAAAAGCCTATGAACTCATTAGTCCTGAGACAATGCTTATAGCACTAGTAAGGAAGGAAGTAAGGGGCCACATCCTTTCTTGGGCTAAACAGTACACTAAAAACAGAGTTGCCAGGGTCACCTTCTAAGGGGCTACCTCCCCTACTTTCCTCTTGAGAATGGCACCCCTCAAGGTGGCATTCTTAGTCCCTTTTTGTTCAATCTCCTCATGGAAAGTCTTCTTGATGGGGGATACCCTGACGGTGTACAGATTTTTATTATGCAGATGATGTGTAAGTAGTTGTCCCCCACTCAGTCTTCAACAAACATAAAAAAACGGAAGCTACAATAGATAGAATGCCTGATAAAGTGAAAGATCTTGGCCTTAAAATCAATCCTAATAAAACTAAGGCCATGGCCATAAAGCATACCAACCCTCCTCCCCCACTCAGACTATTAGGTGCGCTTATTGAATGAATGAATAACTTTATCAATTTAGGAGTTAACGTTTCAGTGGCACCCAAAATTTTAATGTTAAAATCAAGAACTAAGTCCCGCATTTCAGCCCTTAAAAGAATCACCTCCCTTAGTCAAGGTGCCTCCAATCATATTCTCAGATTATTCTATGTCCAGGGAGTCCCTTGTTGAGTATGCTGCCCTTGTTCTAACATCTCTGTCTCCCACACAGAAAACTGAGTTGGAAGTCATTTAAAATAATGCCATGTGGACCATCCGTAGTGCCCCCATATGGACCAGATTCTCTTCTCGGGACTGACACCCACTTACTCCCTCTCGCTGACAGAATCAACATTCACAAAAGCTCAATCATCATCAAGACATTCAAGACTGACATGAATAAGCCCCTTAGACATAAATTCAGACACCTGATTCGCCTCTCAGTGGGTTTAGATCCTCCCCCTCCTCACTCCTATGCAGGCCACCTTGTTCAGGCACTTAGATCAACTCATTCCTAAAGTACAATAGCTGCCCTCAAAAAGATTTATTCTTTCACGATTATGTAGAACAACCTGCATTGGTTCCATGCCCATTAAAATTCAATTATAATGCCCTCCAAATATCTAAAGCTCTCTGTACCCCTTATATTGCCTTTAGAGCTAGTCTTCACTGAATTCAGAACACCCCTGCTAACAATGTTTACTCCACAGTTGGCTCCATTGACAGGGATGTCCCTGCTGCTGTTGTTGCTGTCTACTATGAAGCCTTCTAGGCCAGTTTTAGACTATCAAACGGTGCCTCTACTCTGCAGACTGAACTTGTGGCCATCCTAAAAGCACTGGAACACTCTTTCACTGCCCAAGGGCATACTACAATCCACACTCGATGGGTGCGCTTTCAGCTATAATAAGTTCTGCAGTTAAAGTGAACACCCTTATCATCTCCAACATAAAGCACCTAGCCTTTGTCTACTTTCAGAACCACGGACAAGTCACATTAAACTGGATCCCCAGTCATTCTGGGATTCAAGGAAATGATGCAATGGACAGCCTTGCCAGGGGAGCCCTTGCAGTCGACACAATTAGCATCACCCTCAACCCCTCATTATGTCAGTTGCAGAAAACAATGTTCAACTACTGCCATAAACAGCTCCTTAGTGATGTCAGGCAGGCCCAATTAGATTCTTCTATTAATGCCCCTTGGTATGTCAATGTAACTAATCTCGTCCCTCTATCCCTCAAAAAAAAAAAAAAAAAAAAAAGGGCACCTTGCAGTAATTTTACACACACTCACACTTGGCTAATCCTACTCCTGGCAAATGCTCGACCTTGGTGACAGGCATTGTTCAAACTATGACCTACCAGTCCATCTCCCACTAAACCACTACATGCTTCACATTACAGAAACTTTTCCCCATAAACTTACTCTCAACCCTAGCCCTCACCTCACCCCAGTGTCTGTTTCCAGGCATAACCTGGAAAACTTACAAACGTTTTCAGGTTTCCTGCGTTCCTATCTACCTCCTAGGTAATAGCCCATATTGGTTCCTTTGCATTCCTTTCCCATCCTTTCCTACATTATTCACCCACTAGATAACCACAGAGCACACTATATGGGATGTGCGACAGTCACTCCTATCCGATCTTTTCATGAAATCACCTCCAACCCACAATAGTCTAGCCCTCTTACTAATTTCCTTGTTCACTTAATTAGGTATACAAATTACGTCCACCTCCCAATCATGCTGCTTTTCTTCCCCTCCATCCAATGCCCTACCTTTTTGCTGGGTTCTCCCCTTTACTCACACTCCTCTTTAAGCTTTTCAGCGACTTTTACATCCCACTCTCAACCTAACGCTAAAAACCCTCCCCACTCCTTACCCAGTTCCTACCAATCACTGGGTCTTACTGCTATCAGACCTTTCTCTCCTCACTAAAAATGCTCATATCCTCCCTTAGGGACTGCACTGCTGTACATCAAGTGCAGCAATCATCCTGGATCCATAAATTTAGCCATATATAGTTAAGGCTTGTCTAATGCCCAAAAATATATAAACGCGCTAGTAGAAAATTAAAATCTTATTGACAGTGGCTCCAACTATGTTGTGGTCTCCCACTCTGTCCTCGGACGGAGCTCAGACAGTGCCCACCTGGGGGCCTCTGTGCAGATGGCTGGCATTTGAGGCTCAGTCATAAACCTTATAAGAAAGTAATCTATTGACTGTTCTCAACCCTGGTAGAGAAGCGTAAGCTTTTGTGCTGAGCTGGAGCTAATACCTCATTGGAGGGGTTCTCTCAAGACTGGCCTCTGGCCATGTCTCCTTACTGGGGTTTCCTTCCCAGTGCTTTCAAACTTCTTCTACTAAAAAATCTTCACTCCTCACTCAGTCCCTTCGACTTACTGAGTCTCATTGCTATTCATCCTTTCTCTCCTTCTCATGCAGGTGTCAATGGGCACAATGGTTCAATCCACAACTGCTCTCCTTCTAGCTCCTCCGGAATGCCTGATTCTTTTGTCGAGCACCTGCTGCTAGTTGCTATGGGGCTTTACTCTGGACTTCTCCCTGCCATTACCGGTCATGAAGAGTGTTCGCAAACTGATTCCGGAGTTAGGTTTTAGAGCCAAAGTTTCATCTGTTCAATTAACAAGGCTTGCTCCGTGCTGAGCAATGCCTATAGCAAGAATTACTCTCAGTGGTGAGAATCTTGCAAGGTCCAGCCGCACCAGCTGGGTCTTCTACTCTTGGGGGTTAAGACTTATGGTCAAAGAGCCCCGTCTGGGCACAAGGCCCTGGCAATCTAAAACGAACGAACGAAGAGATGATGATGATGATGATGATGATGATGATGATGATGATGTTGATGATGATGATGATGATGATAAAAGCAAAATAATGTTTAAAGAAAAAGCAAAGAAATGAAAAACAAAGTTTTATGCACGAGCCTCTAGAGATTGGTTATGAATATAGGTACATACAAACATAAGAAAATTTAACGAAGGATAAGCTTGTCATGGAGAGCTTTTGATATACAAAATTATATCAAGAAAACCAAAATAGTTATTTCTCTATGAAAAGTATTTAATTATATGGTCTTACTAGTATTAATTTATGCATCAGTAATTTGCAGCCTTACTAAAGTTCAAGGAGCTATGGAAAAAATAATGATGGGAATAACACTAAGACACAGAAAAAGAGTTACATGGATAAAAGAGCAAGATAACGTGGAGGAAATTCTAACAAAATGCTAAAAAAGTAATGGACAGGTACAGTTTTCTTGGTAAAAGAGAACGACAAGCAGTCGTGTCTACCAAAATCGCACGCCCGTTCCTGCATCATATAAAAAGAAAAGATTAGAAACACGGGAGGCCACTGCCTCAAGCTATGGCTTACTTATAAGTTTTTTGGCCACTGACAACACTTTGCATATTTCTTCACAGCAGCCCAGAATTTGGAGTGGTAGTAGCAAAACTACGGCCGATAGGCGGCAGTAAGTGGCTGTAAAAGTCGTTGGTTTTGGTGCGAGCTTGTGGTGGGTGATCGGTGGCTTTTTCTCCACTACAGCACATCATGGGGTAGTCGTGTGTGTCCTACGGCATTCACGTCAGCTTTGGTTAACTTTGAATAGGTTTCCTCTACGTCAGGAGTGGAGGCGTTGATGGAGGGTTTGAAGGTTGTGAAGTGGCTGTCCATAAGGGCGTCGGCTTTGGTCATCAAGTCCTTTATGGGTAAACTATTGACATCAGGTATGGCAACGAGTACAGGTTTGGGTAAACGGCGTACCCAAAGGACATGAAGTAGGTTCACCTCACGACGAGAGCCGTCTGTGGCAGGTTGCAGGTGAGCGATACTGGTCCTTTCCCGAGTACGGGTGAAGCCCTTTGGTCCCCCAACGGTTGTTGAAGGCTGAAAGAGCTTAGCTATATGGGCAGCTGGCGATGCCAAGTACTGCGGCAGAAGGTATGTTTTGAGAGCATCATATGCTATTGGGGTGTCTCCTTGTTTACAAAGCCATTCGGAAATTTCAGGGAAGTTGTCCTCTGGTATTGCCGTGAGAACATAATCTGCTTTGGTTGTTGAGAGAGTCACGCCCTTGATGATGAACTGAACTTCGGCGTGCTGAAACCAAGCAAACACCTCTCCACTGGCAAATGACGAAAGTTTGAATGAGGCGGCGCTAACTTCCGTGAAGTCCACCATAGTAACAGTGAGGGGGGGAAGGCGGGAGGTGCGAGTCACACTCATGGGTCACCAATGTGACTGGCCAAAAGTAGGTTTTGAGTCAAACGTGAGATGAATGTAACTGAGTAACTTTATTACGATACATTGAGTATACATATATATACACACTAGGGCTGGTAAGAAGGTCACAAAATACAAACATACTATTTCTTGGCAGCTGGCGCTACATCGCATGGCAAAGACTTTGCATATCTCGAGATCTAATCGACCATTTTTAAAGTTCTTGGAATCAGCATCATGGTTTTTCTTATGGTGCTGATCTGACTCACGA
>NC_090747.1:11795035-11797535 GCF_036898095.1 Palaemon carinicauda
ATATTGATGAGATCATACTGAGAGTAGATGGAGATGGTTTGGGCATGCTCATTGCACTCCCCAAGAAAGGCACTACAAGAGTTGGAATTCCCAGACCTACATGTCTGAGAACTATGAAACGAGAAGTAGGAGAGTATGAATGGAGAAGTAATGAATATAAGCGCAAGATAGAGACGACTGACGGAATCTTACCAAGGTCCTTCGCCTCAATAGGCATAGAAGGAGATGATGATTATATATATATATATATATATATATATATATATATATATATATATATATATATATATATATATATATATATATATATATATATATATATGAGGTCTCCACCTGCTAATGAGTCAGCTTTCATGTGATGCCAGGGAAAGAAGTACCTCCTGGAGGGAATCACCTTATCGTCATTTGATTCTTGCCAAATTAGGGCATGACGTAGCATTCCACGATAGAAGAACAGAATGTTAAAGTTGAAGAATCACACTGTATAAACGAAGTTCTAAATAGATTAATGAACTCTGGAATTGATTAAAACAACGATTAAAGTAATTTTCAATTATATAATGAAAATAAACTCCACTCTAATCAATTGATACTGATTTTATTAGAAATCTAACTTTGAAAATTACTTGTATACCTTGGGGATGCTGTGCAAGACACCAGTTAGGTAATAAAAAAGAGACGATGTAAGAGCAAGTAAACTTTAAACAGGCATCGAGCTTAAAGAGCAGGACCTGGGAGCAAGAACGTCACAACAATTCAAACAATTAAACTTGAGCTACGAGGTTTATACAGGCTGGTTTATTAAGAGTGCAGGGAAAAGCAATTGATAAGATAAAAAGCAAAACAATTCTATTATATGAGAGTGTATGAAACATGTGCAGTACAGGGCTCCCCCAAAAACATCACATACATGGGAAATATGGTCCCCTGGTTTTGAGTGGCATGCTGTAGCTGGATTATCTAGTAGATTATATGCAGGTTTTAGGCAATCTAGGATACTCATTCTTCTTTGCCACGAATAATAATGAAGGAAGCCTCCAGCCTACGATGGATAATGAGAAAGGGGCCCTGGTAAGCTGGCCTTAGTGGGTGTTTGCTAGTGTCACTGTGCAGTAAAATGGGCGTTTTTGACTGCAAATCTGTTGGAATTTTTTGCTTAGCTGGGGGCTTGTAAGTGTGGCAGCATGGAGTAAATTTTCCCACAATGCCGTATATTGTCGGAGGAGGTTGAAGAAAGGAAAACATCAGAAGAGATTACCAACGTGTCACCATACACTATTGGAGCTGTCAAGACATTCAGGGCGTCTTTAGAAGTGGTCCTTAGTTCCAGGAGTACCCAAGGAAGCTGGGTAAAACAGTTGAAGTCCTTGCAGCAGGATATTAAATCTGCTTTGAAGGTGCAATGAAACCATGCAACCATTCCTTTGGCAGCAGGGCTGTAGGTAGTTCTCAGATGTAGGATCATTCCCATTATGCTCGCTAAGGATGTTCACAACTGAGAGGTGAAAATGATACCCATGTCTGAAGTAATGTGTTCACGGATACAAATCTCGCTATCCATCCTGAGAGTCAGGCAGATGTAGACCTACAAAAGATGGAAATTATAGTTTCCATGAGAATGACTTCAGGCAAACTAGTGGAGCGGCCGATGATGGTAATCAGATAATTATGTCCATATGATGTAGGTAAGGGCTCTACTATATCGAGGTGAATGTGGGCAAAATGACGGCGAGGTAAGGAAAGCTGACCACTCATTAATTCTTATGTCAATATTGTTTGGAAGTTTCCATATAATACAGACGTGGACCTACACTTTAGCATTATCAGTAATGCCATTCCAAATGAACTCTGTCTTCACTAGCTGTACAGTAGATCAGTGTGAAGGGAAGTTAAAGGTCATTAATGAAATCAAACACTTGTTGGTCTCACAGGAGGGGGGCTTTGGAGTTACCAAAGGGAGAAGCTTCCTGATGAAGTGATTTGCAGCAAGTCCTACATGTTTGGTTCTCAGGGTATTTTTGTTGGCCTTCTGCAAAGGTGTAGTAAAGCAATCTTAAGCAAATGGTGTCCAATGTCTTTCTTGACAAGGAATTGACAAATAGATTCATTTTTCCAGGGACGTTACAAAGGGTACAATTGTATTCAGCCATAGAGGAGAGATATCGAAGTTGATGGGTGGACCAGGCAACAGACTGTCAAGTGAATGTGTGCAACAGACGCAAGTGGTCCATGCGAATGATGAAGGGCGTACCTTTTCAGAAGTGAGGAAAGGGACATACTGACAAGTGCACCACCAAAAATTGGTGGTTAAAGGAAGAGTAGCTGGATTCCACCTTTGACAATTTTCTTTTACTGAAAAAGGCCAATGAGCAGGTTGAGCCATTGACCACCTATTCGAGTACTGCACCATAAGCTACGTCACTTGCCACTAATGAATGGCAGGGGCAAGGAACAGTGACATTGTCCTATCGAGTAGGACAATGTCTTAGAGACTGACCAT
>NC_090747.1:11802535-11822535 GCF_036898095.1 Palaemon carinicauda
TTTGTTGTGACTCACATTTATAGAATACACCTGGACTTGACAAATCTTGACTTGAAAAATATCTCTTCCTGAGGGATGCTAGTGTAATATATTTATCTCTATTTGGTGACATTTAAATAAAAAAAAAGTGCCCTTCATAACAATGACCATTAGATTAGAAAATATAGATAAACAAATATTTTCGAGAAATTAATTATATAAAATATGAAACAGAAATCCAGAGGATTTGGGAATTTAACATTTTGCTAGTTAAAGGGCAAAGACTGATTTTTTAATTAATGCTTGTAAACCAATGAGATATTAATGTTAAATTGAGGTTAATCTGACTGACTTAACTAGCTTTCGTTTTGTTGTTCAGATTTTTAAATAAAAATAACTAAAGATTTCATTCAATTACTTTATTATCGATCACCTCATAAATTCTAGCCAAATTGCAACATTTTTTTATTTCTGATACCCCTATCAAGCTAAAACTTATCACATTACCATAATCCTATGTTCCTTATGGGGATATTATTCAAAATGTTTTTTTAATCTATTATGGGTAGGAATTACGTCTACACGATTGAAAACTATAAAAGACCTAAATAAAGGAAAACATACAAGCATACATAGTATATTTTCTATAAAAGTTTCACTAATCTGTGGAGCAAGTTAGAAGTTTTATTAACTTTACCAAGATTTAGAACAGATGTATAAATCAGATGCGACTAAACTGGACGTAAAAAGTATAAAGTTTTGGTGAAGTGAAGTAAGACTATACATCATTCAATGTTTGCATTACTGTTCTGATATCAATAATTGATGTAATAAGGACGGAACTAATAGAAAACATATTTGCTTATATTGCGACAGAAAACGAATATTTAACCGACTGTTATTCGGTATATATAACAATTTTAATAATGAATCTTTACAGAGAATTTTTACAGTTTACATCCACATTCCCTCTTCTTACGATTTATCCATGAGCATACCATATATGGTTGTAGGAATCAGTGCTAAATCTCTGAAAAATATAATTTGGATGAAAGGGATTCCCACTTAATTTTGAGGCATTACACAAAACAAATAATATGATACAAATTTTGTTAGGACACTTAATGATTAGCAACTCAATTGATGTATAATTAGATGCTACTACTACTACTACTACTACTACTACTACTACTACTACTAGTAATAATAATAATAATAATAATAATAATAATAATAATAATAATAATAATATATCAATTTCATGATAGTAACACTTTTCATATTAAAATCTTATTCCATTCTACTTATTAATGAATTTTCGTCCTGGTGGAGTGTAACTATATATAACCTCAAAAATGATATAAAACATGGAAATCAATCTGCCTAACCTAGTGTTATTGTTGAGGCACCCATGAGGAGTCTCATTCCAAGAGTTTATAATTTCAGTATAAGATTTAAAAAAAAAGGTGCGGCAGCTACATCAAATTGCAGGGGGTGATAAAAAAATCTCCAGACTAGCATAAGAAATCTTTGGAAACTAGACCTTACAACATTAAACCTCAGGAAGCTATCTAGGAAGAAATTCTTGCTCTGCAACTAGAAGGGCTAAAATGAATAAATAGGGATATATTGGGATTGAGTAAAATTAGAACTAGCGAATCGTATGTGGAATTAATAGAGGGCTATATATTTCGCTTCGGAGTACATGAAACGAACAAAGAAATGTGAGGGTGCTTTCTTATTGATAAACTTCTTGCAAGTAACAAAAAAAAATGTTTTATAATACTAATGATAGAATTACAAGATTAGTTATAAAACTAATAAGTAGAAACTGGAGATCATTCGAACATATGCACTGACCACATCCCATACAAAGGAAGTATTATAAGTATTTTTTTTAATGAAAATCTTCAGATATCCTTAGGTAAAACTTAGTTTACATTTATTCCAGGTGATTTCAATGCTGAAGGAAGTTAAAAAAAGATAGAAAAATCAGCATTAGGTAAATTTAGAGTAGGCACATCCCCTCTCCCATTTGTACCTATTGACGTGGAAAGAGATTCAGTTTGCTTCAGTCTCCAAATTGTTTCAAACTGCTAATGTCACTACCCAAGACAGTGGAGATGAGGTCACAGGTTGACAACTGCTGCACTACTTCCTGTGACTTAAGGGGGCTGACTTGCTAATGTAGTTTTTTAAGGACAGGACATTGACATTCATACCACTTAATAAGGTGACCTAGGACATCTCAAAGCTGCTTAGGATTTTTGCCTCTGACCCTGAGTTTTGTGAAGCCAGGGCGATTTATTCTGAAAATTAGTGTTTTTTTTTTTTTTTTTTTTTTTTTTTTTTTTTTTTTTTTTTTTTTACATTCAATCTCCCTTCATAATCAATATCAACACCTGGGCTACTACCCTATATAGACCAGCTTTAGACCTCCACTCAAATGAAAAGTTTTTATTCTATGTAAATTTTTGGTAGATATCAATTTTTCATTATGGTAAAAACTATAGCACTGAAAATCAGGGAACAACATAAAAAAAAAATGAAAAAAGGGCAACATTTGTTTCTTTTATAATGTGTTTCTAAGTTATATACCAAATTTCAATACTATATCTTTAAAACTAATGGGGAGGATAGAATTTTAAAGTCAATAAGTGTAGTTTAGAGATAAGGGCTTTCAAAGTTTTTCATTTTTTATTTTTACACAGTTAGTATCAATAATTGATGATTATTATGAAGTTTATGTTAATTTTTCGATAATAATAAACTCCCTAAAATAGTTGTTTATCATAATTTCATCATCTATGAATATCCTTTTGCTCAATATCTTGCTTCTTCAGACGAGATGGTGGCTCCTTCATCATCTTTCTACTTCACTAGCTCCGCTAATTTTGCCGATATTGCCCACTCCTGAATGCTTATAAGTGCAATTTTCTTCTTCCTTATATTAGAAAGATTTTTAAATTGTGTTTTCCTCTTTGTCTTGATGAAATTCTTGCTGAATTTGAGAAAAATAGGCGTAAAAACGAGTGAATGTCAGAGGTCAAACTCAAACTTGTTCTCTCTATGAGGTTTGTGGTAAAACTGAGGGCCAGAGGCTGTAATTATCTTGTAATATATCGCCTTTTGATCATAAATATAAAGATATCATTGCTCAGAATTTGTTTTACATTAGAATTCATAATTATCGAAAGATAGGGTGATAGAAGGCATACGGGATTTTTTCTAAGGAAAAATGTTTTTGGTTTATTAAGTTACTTTTACTAATTACCCTGTAAATATTAAAGTAAGCAGTTTTGACAAAATATTCCTTTTACGCATTCTCCGTTACCATAAGAAGTTTTTCTTCCCAGCCGGGCCCCTTAAAGTAACCCAGTTATCAGCTATCTATAATTTGTCTAAACCCCTTTTAAAGTTTTTATTCTAATTCTCCTATTCTCTGGAAATCTCCCTCCACTAGGCTCAAGGCAATTCTGAGCCTTGCCAAATTCAAAACTACTTTAAAACCAAGAAAAAGCCGTCAACTTTCTAAAAAAAGAAACAATTCCCCTCTGAAGATTACTCTACTTGAAACAAAGTCTCCGCCATCATGGGCAAGCCTTGTTCACCTCCATCAAGGGTGAACGAGGCTTGTATTAAAAATTCATATGTAATAATGAACACATTTAGCAGTAAATAGAAACTGGTGAACAGTAATTATCAATACAGAAATGAGACTCACATATTAAAATCATTAAGAACTAGCGGAACCCGTGTAAATTACACGAAATTATATATTCAATACTAATTATGCTGTTCCTAACCTATACATTTGACTTGTATGTTTATTCTAAAAAATAAGCGATACATGATACAATTTACAAACTTTTTTTGTATACAATATTTCTAGTGAAGGTAGTTCCCCCTCTCTTGCCATGATAAGAAATATTCTGCGGACAAATTATCACTCTTACACTGTTCATAGACCTTGCTCTTGAGAAGGCTACATAAAGTTGTCCATGAGGAAAGGTTGTGGTTGGTAGATCCCAACCTCATCGAATGTCTGTCCTTGAGCTTTATTAATGGTTATTGAATATGATAGGTGGACGGGAAATTCAGTAATATGTAGGAAGATTTGAAGAAAAGGGTTATCAGAATTATGGGAAATCATTCACAATAAGAACAGATTAGTCGTTAAACTTAAAGGTCTGAGATTAATTTCATAATCTTGGTTATGGAAATTGATAGAGCTTAATTTTTTTGTCTCGTATTTAAGAAATAAAAAAAAATCAGGGGCTAGAGACTAAATTGGGAAAACTATTTAAGATGTGCTTTGGATAAGTAATCAAAGTCTAATGTGAATTTATAAGAGTATGCCATGAAATAATTTTCATTTCCTTTAAAGCGTGACACAACAAATAGATAATACACACGCTATCGTATTAATATGTAGATACTCATAATCATTGAACATATGTTAAAAATTATTCAAAAGATAATTATCGTCAATCAAAACTACATATGACAGTAATTAGGATATATATATAAATATATATATATATATATATATATATATATATATATATATATATATATATATATATATATATATATATACATATATATATATATATATATATATATATATATATATATATAAATATATATATATATGTATATATATATATATATATATATATATATATATATATATATATATATATAGAGAGAGAGAGAGAGAGAGAGAGAGAGAGAGAGAGAGAGAGAGAGAGAGAGAGAGAGAGAGAGAGAGAGAGAGAGATTTAACTAATTATATAGAGATTTAGCTAAAATTAGTGCATGGTGGAAATTATGGGGTATGAAGTTGAATCCTAATAAAACTCAAAGTATGATTGTAAACAGGTCAAGGACGGTGGCTCCTCAACATCCGGATCTCAGTATTGATAATGTTTCTTTAGATTTGTATTTTTCTTTTAAAATTTTAGGTGTGAATCTCGACAGCAAATTTACTTTTGAGAAACACATTAGGTCTCTGTCTTCTTCAATTGCACAAAACATTGGCTTTTTGAGAAAGTCTTACAAGATTTTTGGTGATCAATCTATTCTGAAGAAGTGTTTTCATTCTTTCATTCTACATTGTTTTGAGTATTTTACTCCTGTCTGGCATTCAGTTGCTGATTCTCATCCTAATTTGTTGGACGGAAACTTACGGTCTAATAAATTTCTTATTCTTTATCTAGATATTAATCTTTGGCACCGTCGTTCAATTAGTTCATTGTGCATGTTGCATAAGATTTTTTTTATAACTCTAACCATCCTTTACATTCTGATCTCCCTGGATAATTCTATCCTGTTCGTAATACTAGGCAGGCAGTTAATTCTAATAGCCAGGCATTCTCCATCATGAGGCTCAATACTTCACAGTATTCAAGTAGTTTTATTCCAACTGTTACCAAGTTGTGGAATGATCTTCCTAATCAGGTAGTTGAATCAGTAGAACTTCAAAAGTTCAAAGTTGGAGCAAATGTTTTAGGTTGATCAGGCTGACATGAGTCTTTTTATAGTTTGTATATGACATGTATGTTTATGACGTTGATAATAAATAGTTTATATAGGACAAATGTTTTGACGTTGTTACTTTTTTTAGAATGATTTATTGTTAATTTATTCTCATCATTTATCTATTTTCTTATTCCCTTCCCTCACTGGGTTATTTTTCCCTATTGGAGCCCTTGGGCTTATAGCATCTTGCTTTTCTAATTAGGGTTGTAGCTTGGCTAGTAATAATAATATTAATAATATATATATATATATATATATATATATATATATATATATATATATATATATATATATATATATATATATATATATATATATATATATATATATATATATATATATATATATATATATATATATATATATATATATATATATATATATATATATATAGACAAACTCATCGATAGAGAGGGGACCATACATTCAGATAACATACAACAGTAGTTCTTATTTGTAGAGAAAATTGCAGGTAAATAGTACACGTATCTCAATAACAGGATCTTGCTCTCCGTTGTTTTCAGATCGTATCTTTGACAGAACGCGTTATACTAGGATTATTTTCTCTCATAAATATCAAGGCTCTTAAGATATGATAAGTCAGTGTCCGCCAATAGAAATGATTAAATCGCCGTGAAACTGTATCTGCTATTGCGAAGTACGGAAACTATCGTCTAAGTATAGATATTCGGCATTAAAGTGGTTAAAAGTAATTGCTGTTCTCTGGTTGACTTTGAAGTGATCCTCAAAGCTTTGTCTTTGAAATTTGTATGAATCCGTTACTAAAAAGAAACATGGTGAATATTATCAAAGTGCATATCTGTTCTTGATAGAAGGCTTTAAACTTGGATGAAAATAAATTGTCCAGCATGTTTAAAAATGATCGAGCGATTTATTTATATCCTCGTTCGCTACCCTTTTAATGTTTCAAACTCCATAGACGTATAATTATCCAGCAAAGGCCCTCACTGCAAATCTGATGTGTACAGCTCGACGTACGGGTTAAAACTGCCCCATTCCACCACTTGACTTCCCGGCAAAGTTATTCCCAACCATGCCACAAGAGACCATAAAAGAAATTGGAACCTGACGCTACCTAGCTGTCCGAGGATTTGAACACGATGTTGTGTTGATATTTATCCATATTGACTCATTAGGGGTAATTTAAATGAATTACTACCAATTGTGTCACGTGGTGGGCCGGGAAATTGGGTAAAACTCGCTGGTAAGAGACTGATGTCTCGCCAGGTAAATCCTCGGACAGCTAGGTAGCGTCAGGTTCCAATTTCTTTTATGGTCTCTCGTGGCATGGTTGGTTTCGACCTGGCCTTTCATTAGAAGGGGCTAGCGTTCGATCCCAAGTATGAGGTAGAAATTTATTTCTATTTGAACACGATATTGTGTTGATATTTATCCATATTGACTCATTAGGGGTAATATGAATGAATTACTACCAATTGTGTCACGTGGTGGGCCGGCAAAATTGGGTAAAACTCGCTGGTAAGAGACTGATGTCTCGCCAGGTAAATCCTCGGACAGCTAGGTAGCGTCAGGTTCCAATTTCTTTTATGGTCTCTCGTGGCATGGCTGGTTTCGACCTGGCCTTTCATTAGAAGGGGCTAGCGTTCGATCCCAAGTATGAGGTAGAAATTTATTTCTATTTGAACACGATGTTGTGTTGATATTTATCCATATTGACTCATTAGGGGTAAATTGAATGAATTACTACCAATTGTGTCACGTGGTGGGCCGGGAAATTGTGTAAAACTCGCTGGTAAGAGACTGATGTCTCACCAGGTAAATCCTCGGACAGCTAGGTAGCGTCAGGTTCCAATTTCTTTTATGGTCTCTCGTGGCATGGTTGGTTTCGACCCGGCCTTTCATTAGAAGGGGCTAGCGTTCGATCCCAAGTATGATGTAGAATATTATTTCTATTTGAACAAGATGTTGTGTTGATATTTATCCATACTGACTCATTAGGGGTAATTTGAATGAATTACTACCAATTGTGTCACGTGGTGGGCCGGGAAATTGGGTAAAACTCGCTGATAAGAGACTGATGTCGCGCCAGGTAAATCCTCGGACAGCTAGGTAGCGTCAGGTTCCAATTTCTTTTATGGTCTCTCGTGGCATGGTTGGTTTCGACCTGGCCTTTCATTAGAAGGGGCTAGCATTCGATCCCAAGTATGAGGTAGAAATTTATTTCTATTTAAACACGATGTTGTGTTGATATTTATCCATATTGACTCATTAGGGGTAATTTGAATGAATTACTACCATTTGTGTCACGTGGTGGGCCGGGAAATTGGGTAAAACTCGCTGGTAAGAGACTGATGTCTCACCAGGTAAATCCTCGGACAGCTAGGTAGCGTCAGGTTCCAATTTCTTTTAAGGTCTCTCGTGGCATGGTTAGTTTCGACCTGGCCTTTCATTAGAAGGGGCTAGCGTTCGATCCCAAGTATGAAGTAGAAATTTATTTCTATTTGAACACGATGTTGTGTTGATATTCATCCATATTGACTCATTAGGGGTAATTTGAATGAATTACTACCAATTGTGTCACGTGGTGGGCCGGGAAATTGGGTAACACTCGCTGGTAAGAGACTGATGTCTCGCCAGGTAAATCCTCGGACAGCTAGGTAGCGTCAGGTTCCAATTTCTTTTATGGTCTCTCGTGGCATGGTTGGTTTCGACCTGGCCTTTCATTAGAAGGGGCTAGCGTTTGATCCCAAGTATGAGGTAGAAATTTATTTCTATTTGAACACGATATATATATATATATATATATATATATATATATATATATATATATATATATATATATATATATATATATATATATATATATTTGTTTTTACCTTGGTATAAAGATTCCTTACCAATTCCATTACAACTTTTTCAACTTCGGGTTAAGATATCCAAACTATATTTCATATATTCACTCTTTTAATGCCTTAAGAAGCTCAGCTCAACGTTTGGTCAACTTATCTCTATTGGGGAGTGGGGAGAGCATGTTCCATGTACCCCTCATCATGATACCATCCACTTATGGCACTCGAGTAATCTCACTTATAGTTTGATTTCTAACCCTGTCCTGCTAGAACGAGAGCCAGCAACCATTTTTTTACCGGAGATGACCAAAACTCTAGTGGGCATTTTTGGAAAGGGTCTAGCATGGGACATCCAAAAATGGGTATCTTCAAGTTGGGCAGTGGTGGGTGTGGATTTTATTAACCCCTTTTGTCTGAAAACGGACTTTTCATTATTTGGCAAAATATGGGGATAGGGGAAAGTAAATTGGCTGCAGCTCCTCTCACACTGGACCTAGCATAACGAACTATATAATAAAATGATGCTATTGATCAGTAGATTTATTTGATATCAAACTAAAATAATTAATTTATTATAAGAGGTCCCCAGGGGTCAAAAAGTCAAGGTCAGCCCTTTGAAATGCAGGACTTGAGTTTGAGTTGTAGTTTGGCTAAATAAGACATCAAAATTTGCTAAAGGTTAACTAAATATGCCTAAAATATAAAAAAGAGATACAAATAAAGTTTTTCAAAGAAGGTGGGATCTATTCCAGCTATATTGCTAATATGTCTTCTCTAAAAATTTAGTTCCTTCCCTTCATCCGAGGAATGTTGGCTCTCAATGTCCTTTTCGTCATCGTCATCATCATTATCATCATCATCATCTTCCTGTACATCAGATTCTTCAACGGTTAACTTATTAGGAGTATTTGAGCCAGTGAACCAGACAATCATCAATCTGCCATTTTGGACTTTCCAGCTATGTCCTTCAGGACTAAATGAGACTGAATCGGCTTCCCTTGCATTACTCCATATGTGTGCAACAAAGTTAGTTCTTAGTAACTTCTGTTGTAACACTCTTTGGCAAGGAGGAAGACAACAGGGGTCTGAAGTTTTGATTTTATCCAACGGATCAGTTTCCTTCTTTGGGGCATACAACAGCGAAAAAGTTAAAGCCTGGCTTCATCAACACTTGTCAGGTTCCGAACTCCATAGACAATGCACAAGTACTCCTTAATTACAGCATCAACATCTGGATTGATGACATCTGAGTCTCCAATGTGACCAATTGCTGATGTGAGCCTAGGGTTGTTTCTCATTATCTTAAATGGCTTCCACTTTGCTTTTCCCATAAAAGAGGCTGTGTAATCACAGCCTGTCAGAGCATGGAAGTTTGGTAGAGCATCGCATAAAGGTCCAGTCAGTTTGGTTGCAAGATGTGACATATCTATGAAATGCCTGGAATTTCTAGAACTCATGCCAGCATCCATCCAAATCTGTGCATTAAGAAACCTAGCATGGTAGAGAATGAGGATGAAGACGTCGGTGTTGTTACTGCGAATGACAATCACTGGGGCCACATCATAGTTAACAGCAACAAAGTTTGCATGGTACAATAACCGTGTATCCGCTTCTTCATGCCTGCACTGAAGCTCATGAACCAGGATCCTGTTGACATTTCCACTAGCTGAAGTGCAAAGGTATCATTCATGTTCCACTACAAAGTAGACCGGATGTCCCTGAAGAGTCGATGCATAGCTATCTGATGACCATTCATCCTTCCAGAAGGCCAAAAACTCTGTTTTGAATTGTGATGTGTTCCAAGCCGTGTTGAGATCTGGTGGTCTTTTCTGTGACGACCCAGTGATCATATAGGTAGTTGGTGTCCTACCACGCAAGTCATGTTCAATGTCCTTGATACTTGGCCCATTAGGATATGTGTCACAGACTATGTGTACAATTTCACCAGTGCTACAAGCTTGTTTCAGATTGGATATTGTCATCCCCCATAGATGGATGGCATGTAAAGCACACGGAATTAGAACATAGCATTTATAATATAGACATCAGTCCTGTCTGGTACGGCATTCAAGGTTCCCATTGCTTCTAATTTTTCCATTAATGTGCTCTTTGATGTCTTGTTCATATCACCGGTTATATGACACAATGAGAAAGGATCTGGAGTGAGAGGATAGGATAGGACAATACTGTGATCAAGTTCTTGTGTTACTGACAAATACAGTAGCCTCCCAAATATGTCTCTGGTGCATTTTGCTTCCTTGATCTATTTATCCTTTATGGTGAATTTAACTTTTACTGCATTCTGTGTGAAATTCATCATCATTCTTCGCTTAACAGCCTGTTCAAAAGGCCCACCATTTACCTTATGTTCATTTACAAAAACTTGATGCCAGGTAGTTCCAGTTTCTTTTGACTGCAGAAGACTGTCTTTCACACCATCCAAGGCAGCTTTGCCAGTGTTTAGGCAATACAGAGTATCATCATTAACAGTGAATGAATTGAGTGTGTTCTTCACCTCTGTGATAGTGCTCTTAAGGTCTTCATTGTCCTTGGCTATCCTCGATGGCTTTAGTTCCTGTATTGCATCATCCACCAGTGTGATTCCAGCCATTTCCAGGAGACAACTCACAATTGCTCCCCTAAAAGATCTTGTCACTGTCTCCCTCTTCCGGGGTGCAACATTCTGTCTAAATGCACCATTACCCTTTTGCCTGGATGCGGCATCCCTATTCACAGTTTGCTGTAAGGTAATATCAACTGCACTTCTGGAAACGGTATTCCTAGTTCTCTGCACAGAGAGTGCACCCCTTTTCAATACTTGGCTAAATTCCGGGATGTGTCATTTCCATATTGAGCAGATTGAGGTGATACAATGACATCCAACAGACATAGTTTGGTAAGTGACAAGGACACAGGCAATTCAGGTGCACACTTACAAATTTCAAGGATGTTAGAACGCAATGTAGAGGCTGCTTCAGTCACAATATGCTCTTCTGAGCTGCTAAATTTTGAATCTGTTGAAAGGGACAGTTTTTTATTTACCTTGTTAGAAAACACTACCAAATCTTCTTTCCTACTTGAACAATCTATTTTGACCAAAATATTTCACAATTTTATCCCATAAAGTTGAGACTTTGTAAGGTACAATCTCAATTTCAGATATTTTCTCTAGAAATCTAAGGTAATGCCCATGTAATAAAAAAAGGTATTCAGGCCGATAATTGTCAATGCTTGAGGATTCAATGTATTGGAATATACTTGTTAAAGCAATACAGTTTGTTTTGTCACAATCAGGAGATACTGTTCTCTTTAATGTGTTCCTCTTTTGATTCAGGTATGCTCGTTTATATTCATCATGATATTTCACCTCTTTGCTATGAAACCCAATGTCACCTATCATCACAAGCATTTCACTGTCATTTAGAGCACGTGCAGATTCTTTGATATTTTTTTCAACGGAATAACATGCACATTTTGGTGAGTGTTTGTTCCTTTCCTCGAATATTCTTTCTAGTTTTTCTGCAGAATATACAGACATTTGGTAAAACCCCTGACGTTGATACAGCAAGCTTAGTTGATTGGCTGCGAAGATAAGGGCAGTTATCATTAGTTTGCTGCGGATTACCAGTCCCACTAGCCATTGTGAGGGCTGCAGTGTTAACAGCAACATCAACCTGAAGAAGTTGAAACTCATAGTTAATTTTTAGGACTCTACTTATTTGTTAACAGCCATTTACTTACATGAAAAAAATATATTTGTGTAAAGAGTTGTGAATCAACACTTTTGAAATTACACATATGAACTGAACTGGTTATTCATCTCTCACTGCCGAGAATCTGCATAAATTTTCCTCAGTGATTTTGATCTACATAATACGCCTTCGCACATACGTGATTCCTGCGGATGAAACAATTGAAAAGAGTGAAAAAACGTATGACCATGACGAGAGCTTACAGCCATTAGTGGCATATTATTTACAGCGGAAGGGTGGTGTTTGATAAAATTATCAAAGAATAAAGGTTTTTATAATGTTTTAAAGACAAAGCAGGTGTACACACAGTCAATAAAACTGATCTCAGAAACATAGGTAAACAATCTATCAACTAAATTTGAAACGGTTAGACGAGTGAATTTCAAAGCAACCGTTTAATAATGACTTTCGTCATGTCAAGTCATATTGCTGGAATAGATCCCATCTTCTTCAAAAAACTTTATTTATGTCTCTTCTTTATATTCTATTCATATTTAGTAAACCTTGGGCAAATTTTGATGTCCTATTTAGCCAAAATACAGCTAAAACCCAGAACCAGGGTTTCAAAGAGCTGACCTTGACCTTTTGACCCCTGGTGACCCCCAATAATCATTTGATTAATGCTGTTTGATATAAAATAAATCTATAGCATCAATAGCATCATTTTGGTGTATAGTTATTTATTCTAGGACCAGTGTGAGAGGAGCTGCAGCCAATTTACTTTCCCCTTCCCCCATATTTTGCCGAAAAATGTAAAATCCGTTTTCGAAAAAAGGGGTTAATAAAATCTACACCCACCACTGCCCAACTTAAAGATACCCATTTTTGGATGTACCATAGTAGACCCTTTCCAAAAATGCCCACTAGAATTTTGGTCATCTCCGGTAAATAAATGGCTGCTAGCTCTTGGACTATGCCATTGAACTCCCAATATCCTCCTATTGGGTTTGTTAAAAAATCTACTAAATTTATTTCATCATCATACCATGACTCATGTCCAGAGAGTAGCACCGATTTCACTAACTGATAAATATTCTTATTTCTACATGTAATTTCAGGCGATTAGAGTACCAGATTTTACTTAACCTACCCATTTTGTGTGTGTTTTTTTTCAATCTTTCACTGAACTCAAATCCTATAGACATATATATATATATATATATATATATATATATATATATATATATATATATATATATATATATATATATATATATATATATATATATACGATAAAATATAAGTAAATTGGTCCTGTTTATCAATCTTATAACACTTTTGCTTGCAGAGGTATTTATTTTGCCCGTGGAAACATTATTCATGTAATTTGCAATTTCATGAAAATCCGTTTTCCGGATTAGAACACAGTGAATATATTGTAAGTTTGTTTCTAACTGGAGTGTCGCTTCAAGTTTGCATAATGTCGTGTTGAGATAACACTTATTCGGCCTGAATTTCCCAGAAAACGAACAGCATCTCCTATTCACATATTTTCCTAAGAATTGCGCTGACAAGAATGCAAATGATCTTTTCCGTCTGACTTGTGATGTATACTTGTTTTGCGTGTGCTTGCAATCAGTAAAGAATATTTCCGATGAACTTTGCCTCGGAGATATTATTATCCAAAGAAGGAATTTATTGTTTTAGACTGATTTTAATATGTTTTAATACGATGAATTTCACCTAAATTTCTGAGTGAGGTAAGTGATTTTGATTGAACGTGAAGGATTTTGCCTATTCCTTATATCCTATACGTTGATTTTAACTGATAATCATAACGACCCATCAGTATTATTTCTTTTTTATTATGATTCTTTTTCATCTTTTTAAAGTATTTGCAGGACAGACTTCTTAAAATGGAAATGGAATTTATCAAAAACATAGAGAGAGAGAGAGAGAGAGAGAGAGAGAGAGAGAGAGAGAGAGAGAGAGAGAGGAGAGAGAGAGAGAGAGAGATGTGGTGCGGATGGGTTGAAAAAAAAACTGTATGCTTTTACTGCGGACAATGAATAATAGAGGTAATACCATCTTCTTAAATGACTGGTAACAGTTCCATTAAAGTTCAGATCAGCAACAGCATTGACAATAAATTTAAATGTTTATAGACTTGTTTTTAGTAATAATAATAATAATAATAATAATAATAATAATAATAATAATAATAATAATAATAATAATAATAATAATAATAATAATAATGACGATATTAGTAATAATAATCATCATCATCATCATCATAATAATAATAATAATAATAATAATAATAATAATAATAATAATAATAATAGAGAGATATTGGGTCCTTTGACTAACCAGACGGTACTACATTGGATCCTTCTCTCCTGATTATTATTATTATTATTACTATCCTAGCTACATCCCTAGTTGGAAAAGCAAGATGCTATAAGCCCAGGGGCTCCAACAGGGAAAATAGCCCAGTGAGGAAAGGAAATAAGGAAATAAATAAATGAAGAGAACAAATTAACAATAAATCGTTCTAAAATAAGTAACAACGTCAAAACAGATATGTCACATATAAACTATAAACAACATCAAAAACAAATATGTCATAAATAAACTATAAAAAGACTCATGTCCGCCTGGTCAACAAAAAAGCATATGCTCCATCTTTGAACTTTTGAAGTTCTACTGATGATGGAGAAGGCCTGGCTATTAGAATTAACTGCCTGCCTAGTATTACGAATAGGATAGAATTGTCCAGGGAGATCTGAATGTAAAGGATGGTCAGAGTTATGAAAAATCTTATACAACATGCATAATGAACTAATGAAACGACGGTGCCAGAGATTAATATCGAGATCAGGAATGAGAAATTTAATAGACCGTAAGGTTCTGTCCAACAAATTAAGATGAGAATCAGCAGCTGAAGACCAGACAAGAGAACAATACTCAAAACAAGGTAGATTTAATGAATTAAAACACTTCTTCAGAATAGACTGATCAGCGAAAATCTTGAAAGACTTTCTCAATAAGCCTATTTTTTGTGCAATTGAAGAAGACACAGACCTTATATGTCTCTCAAAAGTTAATTTGCTGTCGAGAATCACACCTAAAGTTTTGAAAGAGTCATACAAATTTAAAGAAACATTATCAATACTGAGATCCGGATGTTGAGGAGCCACAGTCCTTGACCTACTTACAATCATACTTTGAGTTTTGTTAGGATTAAACTTCATACCCCATAATTTGCACCATGCACTAATTCTAGCTAAATCTCTATTAGGGATTCACCAACCCCAGATCTACATTCAGGGGATGGAATTGATGAAAAGAGACTAGCATCATCTGCATATGCAACAAGCTTGTTTTCTAGGTCAAACCACATGTCATGTGTATATAGTAAGAAACGTAATGGGCCAAGAACACTACCCTGTGGAACACCGAATATCACATTCCTATACTCACTGTGGTGCCCATCAACAACAACTCTTTGAGATCTATTACTTAAAAGATTAATAATAATGCTAAGAAACGACTCACCCACTCCCAACTGTTTCAGTTTGAAAACAAGGGCCTCATGATTAACACGGTCAAACGCAGCACTAAAATCAAGGCCAATCATACGAACTTCCTGACCACAATCAAGGGATTTCTGTAGAGCATTGGAGATTGTAAGAAGGGCATCACACGCTCCAAGGCCTTTACGAAAATCAAATTGCAAACTAGGGAGTAGATGATTATCTTCAGCAAACCTATTAAGACGTTTTGCCAGAAGACGTTCAAAAACTTTAGATAATATGGGAGTTATGGAAATTGGGCGGTAATCAGTGGGACTTGAGCTACCACAAACACATTTACATAGAGGAGAAACATTACCAATTCTCCAACAAGTGCTAAAAGCTCCTCTTCTTGCTAACTTGCGCAAAATATCAGATAACTTTGGAGCTAAGGAATCTGCTGTCTTTATAAAAAACAAATGAAAAATACCATTTGGGTCTACACCTCCATAAGCATCAAGGTCCACCAATAGATCTTTAATCTCACGAGATCGAAAAGCTAAACTAGTTAGTTTAGCCTCAGGAAAACAGGAATGAGGAAGTTCAAGTTTTTCATTACTCTGTTTACTGTCAAAAACATCAGCCAAAAGGGTTGCCTTTTCCTTTGGACGGTGAGTGACTGAGCCATCTGGTTTAAGTAAAGGAGGAACTGTTGCATCTACACCAAAGAGTGCAGATTTAAGGGTAGACCACCATTTATGTTCCTGAGTTGTACCAGAAAGTGATTCTTTTATGGTTAAATTGAGGCATAAACTCTGAGCAAAAGCTCGAAGCTGAGTATAGTTGTTCCAGGTCAAATCTGATCTGTTACCCTTCCAAAGGTGATAGGTCTCCTGCTTCTCCAAATAAGCACGTCTGCAATCATCATTGAACCACGGTTTGTCCTTCACTCGGTACCTTAGCACACGAGAAGGGATACGCCTATTAATTATGTTGACTAGATTCTCATTCAAAGGGACAACAGGATCTACACTATTATATAATTGTGACCAATACAAGCACAAAGATCATGCAGAATCCCATTCCAGTCTGCTTGGGATTTCATATGAATTTTACAAGAATATGATATATCAGGGACCGGCTGCTCAGTCTTCACTAATAATGAAATCAAGGCATGATCATATGTCCCGACTGGAGAACCAACCTTAATAGTTATAACACCAGTGGAGTCAGTGTATACAATGTCCAAGCAATTACCAGACCTGTGAGTAGCTTCATTTATGATTTGCTCACAGCCTGATTCAGAGGGCAAAGTCTAAAGGTCTTAAGCCATGGCGATCGGTAGGAGAGATAGAACTTAACCACTCCCTATGGTGAGCATTAAAATCACCAACAAAGACAAAAGAAGCCTTTCTATCATCTTCTTGTATCAAAGCCCTAATGGTAAGAAGACAATCGAAGATAGAATCATCCATGTCTGGATTCCGGTAGATCGAACAAAAAAAAAAAGTTGTTAGCCTGCCACAAACTTTTATTACCTGAATCTCATGACATCCACATTGATACCAGGACTTATGAGAAGCAGGGTACTCGGTCCTAATATACACCGCCATTCCCCTGGCCCTAGGGATGGCATCACATTTCAACATTATTGGCTTCTTAAAACCAGTTATAAAGAGCTCTGATGAGTGCCTCATATAGTTTCTGAGCACAGAAGAATATCATACTGTCTGGATGCAACTGTAAGGTCTTGGATATTTGCATGAAGCCCACGAATATTGCAATACAGAAGACGACATTGACAAAATCTAGGACGTACTGGTCCCGGATTTCGCTCAATGTCTCCAGACAGCATAAGAATTAATAGAAATAAAAGAGACATCATACTTAAAAAACTAGATTAACAAGAATTATAACAAAAACAATATGTACAGAATTATAAATAAAATGATTGATGATACCCATAGACTATAGTAAAAAGTCGGAAAAACTGGTCAACTTGGAGAAGCCGATACACCATGCAAGGCTAAATACCCTCCAGGATAGCCATTTCAACTGAAGGGAGGACAGTAAGGATGGTTTTGAGAAGAAAAAGTCAGAAAAAGGAAAAGACAACCTCTTGATAAACCACCAGGCATCCATGGCCCTTCTATTAAGCCTACCCAACACACCATTTCAAAAAAACAAGAGTAAAAAAAAAAATAATAAGATAGAATAGTGTGCCTGAGTGTACCCTCAACCAAGAGAACTCTAACACTGAATAGTCTGGCCTATTCTTTATACATTCTCCTCTATCCTCATACACCTGACACCACTGATGTTATCAAACAATTTCTCTCTCAAGAGGTTATCTACTGCACTGTAATTGTTCAGTGGCTAATTTTCCTTGGTAAGGGTAGAAGAGACTTTATCTATGGTAAGCAGCTCTTCTAGAAGAAGAAGGGCAATCCAAAATCAAACCATTTTTTGCTAGCCTCTGTACCATGGTCTTCCACTGTCTTGGTTTAGAGTTCTCTTGCTTGAGGGTACACTCGGGCACGCTGTTCTGTCTTTTTTTTTTTTTTTTTTCTTGTTTTGTTAAATTTTTTACAGTGTATATATTTTGAAATATTTATTCTAATGTTGTTATGGTCCTTAAAATATTTTCGTTTAGATTTTATTTAATTCTCTTATTTCCTTGTTTCCATTCCTTACTAGGCTATTTTCCCTTTTGGAGCTCTTGAGCTGATAGCTTCCTTCTTTTCAAACGTTGGCTGTAGCTTAGCAAGTAATAATAATAATATAATAATAATAATAATAATAATAATAATAATAATGATAATAATAATAATAATAATAATAATAATAATAATAATAATAATAATAATAATAATAATAATAATAACAACAATCATAATGATAATAATAATAATAATAATAACAATAATAATAATAATAATAATAATAATAATAATAATAATAATAATAATAATATACGCAGCAATAACATTAAGTATGGAATGATAGTGGTATTTATAAGAATTATAAAATGTAAATATAATAACTCTGATAACATATTTTTTTCTTTCATGGTAATTACTACCCTTGTTGGTACACGGTCTCTCCTAATGAGGGAGACAGTCGCCCCAGTGTCCCTAAGCAAGACAACTTCTCACGAATCACCTCTTTCAAGAGGGAATAGAGACATAAAATCTCCATAAAATGTCCTAGTTTATTTCATAATTTCTTTCCTACTTGACTAAAGAATACTAATATTTTTTACACGATATAATTCCTTGCAAGATGCCCTTTTTTTATTATATCCTAAGAAAGTTATATCAGAACTACAAACTGGTAATTTGTTCGTATAATCCCTGGAAGTATGACCAGGTTTTTCACCCTCATAACAATAATAGTTCCTCTTCTGTAAATTGCTACTATTATGACTGATATCACTACGTTGAATTTTACCAAAAGAAGGACCACTTACCTTCTTACTCCCACCTTACAACCGTGATTACACTGAAAAAATCTGCCTACAGAGTCGCAAAATTAAAAGATTTTTCACGTCTATCTTTTAACACTACAGGGCAAAGGCCTCAGTCGTTTTTATTCTTGTCTGTGGCTTGGATCGTTTTCATCACCAGGCTGCCCAGAGTCGATTGGTGACCGTAGGAAACTTTTTTTTTTTTTTTGTTTTTTTTTGTGATCGTTCACGTAAAGCCAACCTAGCATGAGTGTCCCTAAGTACTACAGCTTCTTTGATCATAACAATACACAAAACCTTTCACCACGTTAAGGTAATCCCATAAAAACAAAAAAATATGGGAATACGTTATCTCTAAACGTTAACCAACCAGAGAACAATCTTCCTACCCCTCTCAACTTTCTAATATATATATATATATATATATATATATATATATATATATATATATATATATATATATATATATATATATATATAAACTGTATATATATATATATAAACTGTATATATATACATATATATATATACATATATATATATATATATATATATATATATATATATATATATATATATATATATATATATATATATAAATATATATATATATATATATATATATATATATATATATATATATATATATTATATTTATATATATGTATATATATATACTATATATAATTATATATGAATTATATATACATATATAAATATATATATATATATATATATATATATATATATATATATATATATATATATATATATAAATATATATATATATATATATATATATATTTAGATAGATAGATATATAGATATAGATATATACATATATATATATATATATATATATATATATATATATATATATATATATTTATGATTATATATATATGTATACAGTATATATACATATACAAATATACTGTATATATATATATATATATATATATATATATAT
>NC_090747.1:11830035-11835035 GCF_036898095.1 Palaemon carinicauda
CAGCTTCCCTGATGTTGCCCTCTTCGGGTAGTCTGGTCTCGCTAAGAGCCGCCACATCAACATTGAAGCGGGCTAGCTCCTTGCAGACGAGGGCTGTACGTCGTTCCGGGCGGTTTGTGTTCGTCACGTCTTGGAGGGTGCGGATGTTCCACGCACCTAAGGTTAATATTTTTTTCTTGTTATTTCGACCGCATTAGTGGGATGTCCGCCAGCCGCGGTGAGCTGACCAGACGGGTTTGCCGTGTCCGATGTTTACCCCACCTTTTCTAGGGGCCTCCCCATGTGGGGTGGGCTGCGGTGTCCTCAATAGGCCAGCCCAGTCACGGGTCCAGCTGCCGAACTCTGGTGTCACGGCACCGTCACCAGAGAGCGACTGAATCTTAGACTCGCCGCCTGAGTGCAGTCGTGGGCTAAGGGCTTCCAGCTATCCAGGCCTGCCCCCTTCACCCACGGTGCTGTCGCCTCAGGACTTGCTGGTGGTGATGATGATGCTGATGGTGAGAAAGAGATGAAGAAGGGTGAAGGAAACGACAAAATGCCAGTAGCTGGGTATATTGTTTTGGGTGGTCGTGGCTTTGCAACGGCCAAGCACACACATTTGGCCCACATCATTTTCACCGCGGCTCAAGACATATGAGACAGGCGGCTTCTCCGATGTTGGTTGCATCGGGCTGCCGGGTTCTTGTTATGACAAGGCCCGCCTTGTTGCCTGCCCGACAGGCATTGCCCTCTTCCGCCGGAGCTGGGAAGCTCTGCCGTTGAGGTCTTGTTTGGTTTGATTTTGGAGCTTTCCTTCTCCTAGCCTTTGCCTATCTTAAAATAAAGGAGAAGGCCTATAGGGGTCCAGTCTTGGTCTGGTCTCTCAGAACTGGCCTTAGCGGTATGGTTGAGCCTGCCAGGGTGGATAAACTACCCCACCGCCATTGCCCAGCCCATCATTGGGACACTCAGGCCCCTCCACTGCAGCAAAGTGCTGGACCATCAGAGGGGATATATATATATATATATAGTATATACATTATATACACACACATACACACACACACACACATATTGTGTGATATACCTCCAAATGTCTGTATTTATTTGTTTACTAGTTATGTAATGGGTTGTTCGTAAATTATATTGTAATGGTAATTGGTTTCTAATGTAAATAAACAAGCGAGAGTTTTGTAAATACCTTTCTTCTGTATGTATGTAACAAATATTGTTAGTCTCTGTTTAGCCGTCAATTTGTATAGTAACCTCTTATTAAAGAGACCTATCATTGTTCGTGTTTCTTTGCCAGCCTACAAGAGATTAAACATGGCGCAGTGAGTAGGATCTGTTCTACTGGTGAAATGATCGTAGTCAGAAGTGATTCAGAATTTAAGATTTGATTGACACGATGGAAGGGCAACTAGAACAATTGACGGAGCTGCTGGCGAAGCAAGCGGATATGGCTCAGAAGAGGGAAGAACGTTTAGCTATGATGTTAGAAACTATGATGAGTGTTCAAAATGGAAATGTTAACGAAAATCGTCAACGAAGTGGAGGTGCTGAAATTTCGCAAAATGATGCACAGTGCCGGTATAAAATTCCTCATAGTGCCACACCTGCACCTCACCTGTCATCGTCAGTCTCTTTGAAGGAGTTCGATGCTTGGCGGCATAAATTCGAAGGTTATGCAATGCTGACTGGAATTAAATCATTAACGCCTGCTGAGCAAAGGTCGGTTCTCGCTTCTGTTTTAGATGAAGACTGGACACGAACATTGCGATATGGGCTCTCTTTTCCAGCTGATGCAGATCTTGAAACAATACTTAATGCCATGGAAAGTCACTTACGAGGTCAACGGAATGTAATCGTCGACAGGAGAGAATTTTACCTCAGAAAACAAGAAACTGGTGAGAGTTTCGACGATTTCCTTTGTGGTATCCGAGAAATTGCAGCATTCTGCGATTTTTGTTCATCGTGTATGGACAATAGATTGAGAGACTGTATTGTTGTTGGCACTCGTGATGAACAAGCTCTAAAACGTATGCTAGAAGAGAAGGACCTGAATCTGCAGAAGGCTGTAGATATTTGTCGAGCTTCTGAGAGTGCTAATGAGAATAGCGCTACATTACGAGGAATGATCCCAGAAAATATATCAAAAGTTTCACGGTACAAAAGGGACTACAAGAAAGCACCCAACAGTTTATATAAAAAGGAAAGATGCTTCAGATGTGGGAGAGATAGACATTCTGACATGAATGTTTGTAAGGCAAGGGACAAAAAGTGTTCCCAATGCGGAAAGATTGGACATTTTGCTGCTGTTTGTAGGTCAACAGGGAAGGAAACTTCTTCTTTGCTGAAAAAGAGTAAAGATTCAAAGCTAAAATCAACTGTTAGTAAACTTAACAGGGATGTACATAGGATCGTAAGTGATGTGTATGTTAACAGTGCCATTTCTCAAGCAACCCCAAAAGTTCAGATTCACATTACTCATCCTGCAGGGAACTCGTCTATACTATGGACACCGGATTCGGGAGCAGAAGCTACAGTCATGGGGCTCAATGTAGCGAGATCTCTTGGCATATATCCCTATATGCTCGAACCTTCTAAAATTGGAAAGCTTTGTTCTGTTGGTTACCAGACCCTTAATTGTGTAGGAGCTTTCACTTCACACCTTTCGCTTGGTGATCGACAAACTAAAGCTGAAATAACTGTGGTTAAAGAGGTAAAGGGAGCTTTATTGAGCTGGTTTGATTCTATTGCTTTAGGAATTCTACCGGAGGATTTTCCTGCTCAAATTAATTCTCTTCCCGTACGATTGTCTGTAAATCCAGATGAAGAAAAGCGCTTAAAGGACTACAAAGAGAACGAAGACTCTACTTGTAGGGAAGTTCGTTCTCCTATTGCACTTCCAAGGTGGCCTTATGAACGTGATCCAACTGAAGAAGAAAGGGCAGAGCATGCTGCAGCTTTGGTATCCGCATTTCCTCGAGTATTTGGTGCCACAAAAATATTGAGGGAGATGCATGGAGGTCCTATGCATATAAAGTTGTCCGAAAATGCAAGACCATTTGCTGTGACAGCCCCGCGCACTATACCATACAGCTGGAGGTCTGAAATAAAGGATCAGCTTGATGAACTTTTGGAGAAGGATGTTATCTGTAAGGTTGAGCATCCAACAGAATGGTGTCATCCTATAGTGCCTGTTGCTAAAAAGCCAAATGGAGTAAGATTGTGTGTTGATCTCACTAAGCTTAATAGGTATGTATGTAGACCCACTTATCCTGTACGATCACCACATGATGCAGTAGCTTCGATAAGCACCGGAGCAATGTGGTTCTCTACGCTAGATGCAAAAATGGGATATTTCCAAATCAAAATTGCAGAAGAAGACCAGGATCTCACATGTTTTATCACCCCATGGGGTCGCTATAAATTCAAGAGAGCAGTAATGGGACTTATTTCTTCAGGAGATGAATACAATCGAAGAGGAGACCAAGCTCTTGGTGATATACCACAAACTGTGAAGATTGTTGATGATATTCTTGCGTATGATTATTCTTATAAGGATCACCTAGCCCATATTATTTCTATCTTGCAAAGATGTGATGAATATGGGATAACTCTTAATGATCAGAAAATTTGCTTTGCAAAACGTGCTGATGATTTTTGTGGATATAAAATCTCAAGTCATGGCTACACAGTTGATTCTCGCAAAGTAATGGCTATTGCAGACTTTCCTGTGCCACAAAATATAACAGATCTTCGATCTTTTATGGGACTTGTGAATCAGCTTGGAAGTTTTTCTTCAGTGATTGCACGTGAAGCACAACCACTCAGAGATTTACTGAAGCAGCGTAATGAATGGTGTTGGACTGCACAACATGATTTGTCATTTAGGAGAGTGAAGGAAGCACTTACTGCACCCCCTGTACTTGCACATTTTGATGCAACTTTGCCAACCATGTTGCAGACAGATGCGTCACGACTGCATGGTCTTGGGTTTGCTTTACTTCAAAAGCATGGAACGGACTGGAAACTAACGCAATGTGGCTCAAGATTCCTTTCAGATGTTGAAACAAGATATTCTGTAATAGAGCTGGAAATGACAGCCGTATTATGGTCAATAAAGAAATGTCATACTTACTTGGCTGGATTACCTCATTTTGATGATGTGATAGATCATAGACCATTGATACCAATTCTTAACAGTAAATCACTTGGTGAAATTGAAAACCCAAGACTTCAACGCATGAGAGAGAAACTAAGTAATTTTAGTTTTACTGTTCACTGGCAGAAAGGAGGTGCTCATTGTATTCCGGATGCTTTATCACGTGCACCAGTTCAGGATCCTACAGAAGAAAATTGTTTGAAAAACGATGGATCCACTGATCCTTTGCATGTTGCAATGGTGAATGCCCTCGACATGCATGAAGATGGCGTACTTCTAACACCTCTGAAGGACAAAACACTGGAAAAGATACGTGCTGCTGCTGAACAGGATGCAGAATACAATTCTCTTCGGGAGATTATAATGAAAGGTTTTCCTGAACACTGCCATAATTTGGAAGTAGAACTCAGACCTTTCTGGAATATACGTGATATGCTTGCTGTAGATGATGACCTAATTGTTTATGGAGCAAGACTTCTTATACCCAGGAGACTTCGACGTGAAACCCTTGAATGTCTTTATGATGGTCATCAGGGAATTGACCGCACTAAAAGGAGGGCGCGGAAAACTGTTTATTGGCCTAAAATTGACAGAGATATTGAGAATATAGTTTCTTCTGTATCAAATGCCGTTCTCTTCTACCAAATCAAAGGAACGAACCTTTATGGCAAGAAGAAGATCAACCAAGTAGAGTTTTTGAATCTGTATCTGCAGATTATTTTCATGCCATGGGTCGAACTTATCTTGTTTATGTTGATAGGTTGTCTGGGTGGCCTTGTATATCTTCCTGTCAGGGTATAGCTTCTGCAGCTAATCTAATCCGATCATTGAGGGCTATATTTTCAGATACTGG
>NC_090747.1:11842535-11847535 GCF_036898095.1 Palaemon carinicauda
GCAAAACGTCTTAATAGGTTTGCTGAAGGTAATCATCTATTCCCTTGTTTGCAATTTGGGTTTCGTTAAGGCCTTGGAGCATGTGATGCCCTTCTTACAATCTCCAAGGCAGTACGGAAATCCCTTCATTGTGATCAGGAAGTTCGTATGATTGGCCTTGATTTTAGTGCTGCCTTTGACCGTGTTAATCATGAGACCCTTGTTTTCAAACTGAAACAGTTGGGAGTGGGTGGGTCGTTTCTTAGCATTATTATTGATTTTTTAAGTAGTAGATCTCAAAGAGTTGTTGTTGATGGGCACCATAGTGAGTATAGGAATGTGATATCCGGTGTTCCACAGGGTAGTGTTCTTGGCCCATTACTTTTCATACTATATACACATGACATGTGGTGTGGCCTAGAAAATAAGCTTGTTGCATATGCAGATGATGCTACTCTCTTTGCATCAATTCCCTCCCCTTAATGTAGATCTGGGGTTGGTGAATCCATTAATAGAGATTTAGCTAAAATTAGTGCATGGTGCAAATTATGGGGTATGAAGTTGAATCCTAACAAAACTCAAAGTATGATTGTAAGTATGTCGAGGACGGTGGCTCCTCAACATCCGGATCTCAGTATTGATAATGTTTCTTTAAATTTGTATGACTCTTTCAAAATTTTAGGTGAGATTCTCGACAGCAAATTTACTTTTGAGACACATATAAGGTCTGTGTCTTATTCAATTGCACAAAAAATTGGCTAATTGAGAAAGTCTTTTAAGATATTCGGTGATCAATCTATTCTTAAGAAGTGTTTTAATTCTTTTATTCTACCTTGTTTTGAGTATTGTTCTCCTGTCTGGTCTTCAGCTGCTGATTCTCATCTTAATTTGTTGGACAGAAACTTACGGTCTATTAAATTTCTTATTCCTGATCTAGATATTAATCTCTGGCACCATCGTTCAATTAGTTCATTATGCATGTTGCATAAGATTTTCCATAACTCTGACCATCCTTTACATTCAGATCTCCCTGGACAATTCTATCTTGATCGTAATACTAGGCAGGCAGTTAATTCTAATAGCCAGGCCTTCTCCATCATAAGACTCAATACTACGCAGTACTCTAGAAGTTTTATTCCAGCTGTTACCAAGTTGTGGAATGATCTTCCTAATTGGGTTGTTGAATCAGTAGAACTTCCAAAGTTCAAAGTTGGAGCAAATGCTTTTTTGTTGACCAGGCGGACATGAGTCTTTTTATAGTTTATATATGACATATTTGTTTTTGATTTTGTTAATAGTTTATATATGACATATCTCTTTTGACATTACTTTTTTTAGAATGGTTTATTGTTAATTTGTTCTCTTCAGTTATTTATTTCCTTATTTCCTTTCCTCACTGGGCTATTTTTCCCTATTGGAGCCCCTGGGCTTATAGCATCTTGCTTTTCCAATTAGGGTTGTAGCTTGTATAGTAATAATATATATATATATATATATATATATATATATATATATATATATATATATATATATATATATATATATATATATATATATATATATATATATATATATATATATATATATTGTAAGGACAGTGAGACAAGCGTCACCAAGATCAACTGATACTTTATTTAAATGTGCATGGGAGTATATTACAAGGTGCGGACGGAAAGGTAGGATGGCGCTGGCGCCAAATCAGATTGAATTGCTTGCCAAAATATGTGTTTTCTTACACTTACAAATATACGACTTATGAGTTAACAGAAACATGTAATGCAATGATACATATGTCAAAATGTAGCTCTGATAGAGCGGAATACATATACATGGGAAACCACGGTGTGGCAAAAGGAGAATTCAAATATATAAACAGTTTGTTGATTTTCTGGACGACAAAGGGAGCGGTGTCCTTACAAGTACCCCGCCCCCCAAGACATCGGGCAGCATAGAGGGCTGATGATCAATCTTCGTATCTTTTCGGGCGTCGGAGGGTTCCTCTTGTTTTTGAACGGAGGGGCGCGCTGGCGGTCGGCGTATGGATCTCTTCCTCTTGTCGTCGTTTGATGATTTTTCTTTCGTTGGGCGCCTTGTTTTGAGGTGGAACTCTGGATCTGCCAGGTCCGGCGGAGGTGGTGTCGCTGCCTTCGAGAAACGCTGGTATCACGCGGCCTATTGAGACCCAGTCCTCTTGGCCATGGACGTCGAGAAGGAAGGATTTCGTTGTCTTCTTAATTACCCGGTAGGGGCCTCGATAAGGTCTAATTAGTGGTTGTCGATGAGCGTGGACACGGACGAAAACATACCCGCAGTCATCCAGGTTTTTTGGCTTGAAGTGCTTGGTTCTGTCCTGGTAAGTTTTGAAACATGGATTGAACTTCCTGGCGATGTCCCTTAGGTGATCCAGCTGCGTGTCGTCGGTTGATAAGGGAGAGAATTCACCAGGAACTGCGAGCGCCTCCCCGTAAACCTTTTCGGCGAGCGAAGGTTCGCCATCTGCACGAGGGGTGGTGCGAAGGCCAAGGAGTACCCAAGTAAGTCGTGATTTCCAATCCCCGTCGGTGCAGCTCGCCATCAGGGACGCCTTGAGGGCGCGGTTAGTTCTTTCGACCATGCCGTTTGCCGAGGGGTTATATGCCGTGGTGCTGTGGAGCGTCGTCCCCATCAGGTTCGCCAAAGCTAGCCATATATCTGAGAGGAAAGCGGGGCCTCTGTCTGTCGTGATGTCGTCAGGAACGCCAAACCTGCTCACCCAGCTTGACAGGAGGGCTTTGGCGCATGCTTGAGTCGTAGCTTCGGTCATCGGTGATGCCTCCAAACACCTCATGGAGCGATCGATGATCGTAAACAGGTAGCGAGCAGATCCAGAAGGGGGCAATGGTCCCACGACGTCGATGTGTATGTGACCGAAACGTCTTTTTGGCTGGGGAAAATCGCCTACTCCCGATTTGGTGTGACGGCTGACTTTGCTTGACTGGCAGTTGATGCATGACTTCGCCCACTCCCGGGCGTGCTTTTTTATCCCTGGCCAGACGAACTTTTCAGACTGAAGCCGAGCGGTGGTGCGTCCTGAGGGGTGTGAAAGTCCATGGATGATATCAAATATTTTCCTTCTGCAGGAGGCTGGTATCCAGGGACATGGGCGGCCGGTGCTGGTGTCGCAAAGAATAGTTACTCCTGCTGGTCCGAGGGGAATCGCACTTATCTTGAGCGCGGATGGCCCCATCAGGTGATCCTGTGCTTCTCGGTCGGTGCGTTGTTCGGTTGCGAGATTGGCGTAGTCGATTCCCAGGTGGATTGTATCAATTTCAATCCTTGAAAGGGCGTCCGCGACTGGGTTTTTCTTTCCTGGGACGTAACGTATGGTGCACCCGAATTCGGCGATTGTTGCGAGATGACGTTGTTGTCGGGAGGACCATGCGTCTGTCGATTTCGTGAAAACGTGTACGAGGGGTTGATGGTCCGTCGCGATTGTGAAGGGAGTGCCCTCCAAGATGTGCCTGAAGTGGCGGACGGCGAGGTAGACGGCGAGGAGTTCCCTATCGAAGGTACTGTATCTTGTTTCGGCAGGTTTCAATTCCTTGTTGAAGAATGCCAGCAGACGAGAAGAACCATCGACGAGTTGGTCCAGCACAGCCCCACAGGCGACGTTACTGGCATCAGTCGTTAGTCGCAGGGGCGCGTTGTCGTCGAAATGTGCCAGGGTGGTGGCATTCACGAGGGCATCCTTCGTCCGGGCGAATGCCTGTTGCTGGGGCAAACCCCACTCGAGTTTTTTTGCTTTTCCTTTCAGGACGTTGTCGAGGGGCAACAGGGTTTGTGAGATGTTGGGGATGAAGCACCTGTAGTAATTGACCATCTCCAGGAACTCCTGAAGTTGGCGGATGGTCGTAGGTATCGGGAACTTTCAGATGAGGTCGACCTTGGTTGTCATGGGTTTTACCCCGCATGAGGATACGCGGTGACCAAGGAAATCCACTCCTTCCGCACCAAACGTGCATTTGTCGAAACGTACGACCAGGCCGTTCTCCTGTAGGCGTTTGAGGACGGTGCGGATGTGCCTCCGGTGTTCCTCCTTCGTTTTCGAGAATATCAGGATGTCGTCGACATAGCAGACACAGAAAGGTAGGTCACCCAGAATGCTATCAATTAGTCGTTGGAAGGTCGCCCCGGCGTTGCGTAGACCGAAGGTTGAGTATGCGAAGGTGTAGGATCCAAACGGCGTTACAATGGCAGTTTTCGGGATGTCTTCCGTAAATACGGGGACCTGGAAATAAGACTTGAGGAGGTCCATCTTGGTAAAATACTTCGCGTTAAGCAACACATTCGTTAAGTCCTGCATGTTGGGCAGCGGGTAGTGATCGGACGTTGTGATGAGGTTGAGGCGCCTGTAGTCGCCGCAAGGTCTCCAGGACCCGTACGGCTTTTTTACCATGTGTAGGGGCGATGCCCAGGGGCTCGATGCTTTCTTACAGATACCCATGCGTTCCATGTCCTTGAAGTTGCGTTTGGCATCCTTCAGTTTCTGGGGCGGGAGGCAGGGGAATTTGGCGTGAGTGGGAGGTCCTGTAGTTGTGATGTGGTGGTAGATCCCGTGCTTGGACGGGGAACCTGGCGAGTGTCGGAGCTCGGGCTTGAAAACCTCGGGAAATTCTCGTAGGAGGTTGGCGTAGGTGTGCGTCGTTACGGCGGATACCGACATTGTTGCAGGGCCGTATTCTAGGGCGCGGAACTGGCAGGTTCCCGTGTCGATGAGACGTTTGTTAGCGACATCGACGAGGAGTCCGTGGTGGGCGAGGAAATCCGCACTGAGGAGGGGGCGATTGACGTCAGCGATAGCGAAGGGCCAAGAATACAAACGGCCCATGATAGATATCTTGAGGGTCTTGATCCCATAGCACCATATGGGAGATCCGTTGGCGGTGATGAGTGAGGGAGCGTTTTTGTCGGGACCACGGTCTAGGTCGGACTTGGAAGGTGGGAACGTTGACTGCATTGCGCCGTTGTCTACCATGAGTCTA
>NC_090747.1:11860035-11862535 GCF_036898095.1 Palaemon carinicauda
CACACACACACACATATATATATATATATATATATATATATATATATATATATATGTGTGTGTATATATAATATACACATACACACACATATATATATATATATATATATATATATATATATATATATATATATGAATTTTTTTAACTTCCAGAGTCTATGATCTAGTGATTTAGTGACAACTTAAACTGTTTGAATGTCCAAGTCTTCCAATTAAAAAAATAGTAATTATTTTCAGATCTCTACATTCAAGTTATATTCCTTTTCACTTCTTTCAAATTTCATAATGTAAATATAAGAATATTATAGTTAAGTATGAAATTTGAAAAACTTTAGAAACGAAGACGATACAGGTGTTATTGCAATCTTCTAGTAAATTTTGAGAGATCCTATTTTTGAATTATTAAATGAAAAATATGGTTCGTTGAAACAAAACTACATCAATAAAAATACAATTAGGGATCGAGGTGAAATAGAGTAATACCAGTAAATTGAATTACAATTTCGATTATATCTTATAAATTTTCACATTTGTTACGTCGATCTGCTTTTTTTTAATGTATTATGTTCTTTGTATCAATGATAACGGCGATAGGGTTTCCTGATCTCAACTTGCACGTTTGTGACTTACAGTCTGTCACCACGCTTATTTAGCAATATCAGGGGATTTTGAAAAGATTTGCTCATATTTATGAGTTCCGATGTAAACATAGTTAGGAAGATACACTTTCATGAACTGATCAACTAGCTCTAAAATCAACCAATCAAGGAACATAAAACCATATAAAAGACTTGTTACACATATAATTATATAAAAGACTCAATAACGAATATACCTAGTCACCCGCAGGAGATGATGACCACCCATCCAGACCAGCAACCCACAGACCAAACGGACCAATGGGTCACCGGTAACTGAACAGGTAAGCCCTCATTCAAGCTGGGTTTTGTCTTAAAAATGTATAAAGACTCCAAGATTCTTAGCTGGCTGACGCTACTATGTCTGTCCGTAATTTTGAGATTTTCCTTAGAAATTACATGACCAGATTTAAATGCGTGGTCATGAATAGCTGAAATTGGTTTCTTACTTAAAGGTATATCGGTTCGTACTGATCTCCCCTTGTGATCCGAAATCCTACACTGAAGCTGTCTAGATGTGCTTCCAGTGTACCACTCATTACAGAGTGCACATTGAAAAGTGTATATGACACCGGAACACAACGGAGTAGGTAGACTCTCCTTATATTTAACCCATATATGCCCAGTGATGCGTTTGCGCAACACTAAAGTTGTGTTTGCAAGTTTCAACTTGCACGCCATAGGCTTACCGGTTCTATCTTTCAGTTGTCATCAGTTGATAGAGAGAGAGTTTAACAGACAGGTGTACGGTGAACTGCTGAAAAAAAACTGTATAACAAGTGCAGTACAGTGATTTAAAATTCAGTGTAATTTTTGTCTACCATGTCTTCGAGAAATAATGGGTATATATGAGAAATGCAACCTACTCATAGATAAATAAGATTATGCCCATATTAACAGATTGTTCGTTTATTAGTGCATTTCTGAAATTTGTGTTTTAGCATGTATTCTGATGTTCAAAATACGTTCCGAAAATCTAATTTTTATTATGTTGCGTTTACGCAACACTGGGCATCCCATGTCTCAATGATATTCAATATTCCACTTATATTTTCCCCAATATATTAAGTTTAAAAGCGTTTTATTTTCATGTTTGCCTAAGGATCACCATAAATATACTTACACATACATACGCACACACACACACACATTATAAATAAAAACTATCTTTCCTATGGTAAAGTCTTTGGGTCATCCACTATATCTATAAATGAGTCCATGATTCCATACTTTGGAAGACACCAAAAAATTAGTTCATCCGTGGAAAGCCCATACGATGGGGTTATAAAGCATGGGCAGCTTGCACTCCTTTGGGTTATGCCTTTACTCTTGAGCTTTACCAAGGAAAATACGAAGGAAATAATCCAATTGTGTATGCAAGTGAATATGGTTTAGGAGGAAAAGTTGTTCTAAACAATCTTGCCACACTTCAAGCTGAATATCCGGGAATAAGATTTTCTCTTTATTTTGATAAATTCTTCACCTCAATAAAACTCTTAAAAGAGATCAAAAGAAGAGGTCATGGTGCCACAGGTACCCTAAGAGCCAACAGAGTAGATAAATGTCCACTGACTATCAACAAGACGTTTGAAAAGTTGTCAAGAGATAGTGAAGAGCACTTCTTAGATAGAGATTCTCAAATTCTAGTTGTCAGATGGAATGATAATGGAGTAGTCAGCATTGGTTCCAATGAGCATGGAACGTTTCCCATGAAAAATGTTGAGCGATACTTGGCAAGGGAAAAAAAGAAAGTATCTGTAGGTTGCCCTCGTTTGATTGACATATAGAACCAGAACATGGGTGGTGTAGACAGAACAGATGAAAATATTTGTCATTATCGCATTGCAATTAGAGGTAAAAAA
>NC_090747.1:11867535-11870035 GCF_036898095.1 Palaemon carinicauda
TTTGATTTATAGCTCATTATATAAGAGATATTCATCTAAAAGTTGTTATTTTTCTTGAAGTTTCAAATATTAATATTTCATACTTTATTTATCCATTAATATATAGGCGATGTTTATCTTAATGCTGTTACTATTTTTAGAATATTCTAGTTTCCTTGTTTCCTTTTTTGACTGGGCTATTTTCCATAATAGAGCCCTTGAGCATTTGGCATCCTCCTTTTCCTACTAGGGTTGTAGCTTAGCAAGTAAAATTGCTAACAACAACAACAACAACAATAACAACAACGATAACAATAACAATAATAATAATAATATTAATAATAATAATAATAGTAATAATAATAATAATAATAATAATAATAATAATAATGATATGAATAAGAATATGATTAATAATGATAATATGAATATGAATAATATGAATAGTAATGATAACAACAACAATAATGATAATAAAAATAATGATATGATAATAATAATAATAATAATAATAATAATAATATTAATAGTATTGATAATAAAGGTGTGGCATCTGAAAAAATAAAAATTATCAAATCATGCGACACTCTATGTATATTCAGTAACGATTAGATATTCTGGTGATATATTTACCAATTCATTCTTTCGAAGAAATATGGAAAATATGTTAAAGCATCCGGCGGACACACATAAACACAAACATACACACAGACACAAACATATATATATATATATATATATATATATATATATATATATATATATATATATATATATATATATATATATATATATATATATATTTATGTGTGTGTGTGTGTGTGTGTGTGTGTATGAAAATATCGTCAAAGAAATTATATCAAACTTGGAAGTTTTAAACAGTAAACATTGTAGGAATAATTATATATATATATACCATTGCCATAAACGGTGGACTGTATTACATGCAATATCATATAAACTTTGTTTAAAAGGATTCAATAACAGTATATAAATCAATGGAAATATACTCCCTTTCTATACTTTATAGACTTTGGGAACGTCCTTTGAAAAAAAAAAAAAAAAAAAAAAAGATAATTAAATTGGGTCTTTGTTGAGGATGTACCGAAATGTAGAATTTAACCAAAATCAATTCTAGCCCAAAATTCAACAGTTAACTCTGATGCTTTATATCCCAGGTAAACCTTCTGATTCTATTTTATGTAATATATATTTCCTATAAAGTCACTTTTATATCGTGATGACATTATTTTGAATTGCAGAACACTTTAGAAAAAAGGAGGTATATTCCCAAAAATGTTGGGATGATATTCATAGGACCACCTTACCATGAAATTCTAATTTTCATTTACATTTTCATGATATTTTCATGTTATGCTGATTCCCGAGTAATAGTACTATTGTTTAGGGTCCCCGTTGATCGTGCTGAAAGTAATCAAGAGATTATGCGGCTGCAATACATATTGAATACAAATGAAAAAACAAGAATACATGGTCATAAAAAAAAAAGACAAGCTATGTTGAAATCCCATAGGTATCCATTACTAATGGGGTAAAGAAGTGACAGAAGTGAGTTTTGGCATAGTTATTGGGCCATTCAGGAAAAGGATCAATTTCCAGTATAAGAAACAAGTCCTATCAAAGAAATGGAATGACAATGGAGAAAATAAAATTATTTAATGGTTCAGAAATAGAGAATAAAATTAAGAAAAGGGAAGTTAAAATGAAGTATAAGTAGTGAGAAGAATTTCTTTTATTTTAGTGTTATTCATGAAATTGGAAACAGAAAATTATGGGTGAATATAAATCGATTTATTATAGAACGCAGAAAAAAATATTAGGTACATCGAAATAGAACCGTTTGTGTATTTAAATCAGGGTTGACTGTTAAAGCTCGGTATCCGGAATATAAGGGGGTTTACTGAAGTTGAATTTGTCATGTATTAAGATTGAGGTTTGTTCAGTTCATAAGTAATCATTCCTTCCGAAATCTCTCTCTCTCTCTCTCTCTCTCTCTCTCCTCTCTCTCTCTCTCTCTCTCTCTCTCTCTCTCTTAATTTGTTCTATCATTTATTTTAATCAATTGATGAAACTAAGAAGGTTATCAAGATGACCTTATGTAAAGATCTTTACGAAGGCAATAATGGAAGGGAATGCTCTAGGGAAGAAAAAAAAGGAACCATTTCAGAAATTAATTCGTAATATGCTTCCTGCATACTTTTTACTTAGCCTGTGGTTGGAAAAACTTTTATTGATGAATTTTCTTTGAATTTTGGTTTGAGTTTTGGTAGTCATGATAGGTGTGTTTTTTTTTTTTTTATTACTGGTACTATCATCAAGTGTGGTATTGACTCTTTTATTCACCATTCACCTTAGCTATACTTTAAAATTGGTAAACTCTTTCAAACAATCGGGAAAAGGTGAAATGATAGTGCGGGTACTTATGGTTTTTGTAAATCTGTCATACTTTTATACATAAATCATTATCTTATCAAAGGCTGTAAATAAAGAATTGATTGGA
>NC_090747.1:11886380-11895281 GCF_036898095.1 Palaemon carinicauda
TTACCGAGGCTTTTGACGCCCCTAAATCAACGGAGTCAAGGGGTGCTGCCAGGGAAACATTACTATCCGGGGTGAGGGGTTTTCAGAAAAACCCCTCAGGTCCCTACCTTCCAAATGAGAAGTTGAGGGCCTACGTTTTCCCTAAAGCATCGGCTGATGCAATCATCCCCCAGCCTCAGGTGGAGATACCAATTGCCCAGAATCCTGTAGATTCTGAAGTCTCAGCCGCCCTTCAAGACATTTAATTGGACGATAGGATGTCGGAGGGGTCAGATTCTACTGAGAAGGACCTTCTAGGAGAAGATCAGGAGGAGGAGCTGTTCCAGGCTCCTCAAGTAGAAGAGGAAGAAATCGACGAAGTGTCGGTTACATCGGTTCTGGACACAGAACCTGTTCCTTCTACATCGTCTGCTATCCCAGATGAACTGGGAAAGACTCTTTCTTCCATTGTTGAGATGATCCAAGAAATTCAAAGGAAGAATCATGAGAAGCAAGCTGCAATAACACTGGAGTTACGTAGACTTGCAGCATCACGTGGGCCCCAGAAGCGGCTCAGCGTGAAGGATCTTCCTTTGTGCTCGGATACCAATCCTTGGAGGTATGCTGAACACATGCCAATGAGAGCCGGGGAGATCGTGATCTCAGGAAAGTTGGGAGCAATTCCCCTGGAAGAAGTGGAATTTTGGCCCAACAAAGATTCTTATCCGAACTACTATGTCCGTCTTAGGAAGGAGCCAGCCTTAAAGGAGGAGACAGAGCCGAAGGTTATATTTTTTTTACCATAGTAAAGCTCAGACGTTACTAACGAGCTTGATGAAAGAGAGGGGCTTCACTAACTCAAAGGTGCCCGCCTTGAGTAAGAAGCTTCCCTCCTTTGTGCCCTCTCCTACCAGAGCCTTTCCCTTCTTGGAAAAGGGATATAAGTCAGCCTTAAAAGCGGTGTAGGCAGGGAAACCATGCCCCTCCTTGGACGAGTGCAAGGTGTTATCTCTGACCTTGCCCTTGGACCAAGAAGACTGGAACGACGTGCACCTTACCTTCTCAGTCGGGAAACTGGAAGCTGTTATTGCTGAACGCTAGTTCGGTGAGGTGCTTCCAAAACTGTCGGAGGTTCTCTTGCGTAGAGAGCAAGAGACAAAGGAAAGACTTGCGGCATCGGTGTCATTGCAAACGACACTAGAAACAATGGAAAGTGACCCCAAGAACCAGAACATGTTAATGGTTGTGGCCAAAACCCATCTGGCCACAGTTACGAAGGATTTCTATAGCTTTATTAAAGCTAGGAGAGCCTGTAGAGAGTTCATGCTCCCCTCGGTTGCGGTGAGGCACGAACCGAGGTAACTGATCTCCTCTCGTATTTGGGGTAAAGACCTCTTTCCCAATGAAGTGGTTAAAGAGGTAGTAGACAAGGCCGCTGCAAAGAACCTTCTCAAAAAGTGGGGCCTAGATCTTAAGAGAAAGTCTTCTCCGGAACAGGGTCCCCAACTCAAGAGGAAGACAAAAAGGCCTAGGCCATCCGCTTGCTCGGCTAAACCCTACCGACAACAACATCAACAACATCTTCCTGTGACTGAGGTGCCTCAAATAGTGGCACAACCTCCGACCAAATACCAGCTGGTACCTCAACAAAAGGCGACACAGTCGCCAGTTCTTAACCCAGCCTCCGAAAGGCAGACTTCTTCCTTTCGTTCGAGAGCCAGAGGAACAGCCAGAGGTTCTTCTAGACGCCCTTCAAGAGGAGGGGGATCCCATGGAGGACGCGGTCAAGGAGGCAAGGCCTCAGGTCCACAACAGCAGAAGTAGATACTTCCAGTAGGAGGGAGATTACAGCCTTTTAGGGTTTGCTGGACCTTCGATCCCTGGGCCCACAGCCTAAATAAGAATGGACTAGGTTGGCGATGGAGCAGTCCTCCACCTAAATTTCCTCAATTCTTCCAACACTCAACCCCCGCTCTGGAAGAATGTGTCCGAGAGCTCTTAGACAAAAGAGTAATCTGGAAGATTAAGTCCGTCAAATTCCAAAGGAAGGCTGTTTTTTGTTCCAAAGAAGGACTCAGAAAAACTCAGAATCATTCTAGACTTGTCGCCACTCAACAAGTTTATAGTGAACTACAAGTTCAGAATGCTCACACTTCAACTTGTTTGACGCTTATTGGCACGTTCCAATTAATCGTCACCTCTTGCCCTACCTGGGCTTCAAGTTCTATTGATAACTTTACGCCTTCGGAACCATGCCTTTCGGGCTAAACATGGCCCCAAGGATTTTCACTAAGCTCGCGAACGCAGCCGTCCACCAATTACGCCTAAAGGAGGTCCAAGTAGTAGCCTACTTGGACGACCGGCTGGTGTGGGTAGCATCCAGGACAGAATGCATGCAAGCTTCTAAGATAGTGATCCAGTTCCTGGAACATCTGGGATTCAAGATCAACATCAAAAAGTGTCTTCTTTCTCCAGCTCAAAAATTTTGGTGGTTGCGAATCCACTGGAATTTGGAGTCACATCGGCTTTCCATTCCTAGTAAGAAGAGAAAAGAAGTAGCAGGATCTGTCAAGAGACTGTTGAAATCCAAACGGATATCAAGATGCGAACAGGAGAGAATGCCCGGCTCTCTACAGTTTGCTTCAATAACAGATCCAGTGCTAAAAGCACAGCTTAAGGATACAACAGGAGTTTGGAGAACATATTCATCAAACGCGTGAAGAAATGGCACCTGTCAGCAGTTCACATTCAAGGGTTCCGCAATGTGACAACGGACGCTCTATCTAGGTTTACACCTATAGAGTCAGAATGGTCCCTTGACGCAGGATCGTTCTCCTTCATGTCAAGTCAAGTCCCAGAGCTGCAGATAGACCTCTTTGCGACGAAAGACAACAAGAAAATAGTTCGTTACGTGTCCCCCTATGAGGATCCGTTAGCGGAGGCAGTGGACGCTATGTCCCTGGAGTGGAACAGATGGTCCAGTATCTATCTGTTCCCTCCGCACACCTCCTTTTGAAGGTCCTCGATATGCTGAGATCCTTCAAAGGGAAAGCTGCAATAGTGGCCCACAAAAGGCCAAATGGCATGTGGTTCCCTCTGGCATTGGAACTACGATTAAAATTCATACCGTTACCGGATCTATCCCTGTCTCAGCGAGTACAGAAGTCGACTGTCTTTGGTCCATCACAGAAAACACGAAACCTACATCTCCTTAACAATGAGAAAAAGAATCGGTGTTTAAGAGTCGGTTTAGACTTTTGGAGTAAACCAGAAGACATTATGAGGCTTCAGGGAAGAAATAGCTATCCTTTGTCAAGGTGAAGAAACCGAAAGAAATCCCGACAGATTCCTATTTATCATTCTTCATTCACCTTCATGAGCAAGGTTTAGCAGCCTACATAATTCTATTGTTCAAGCCTGCATTGACAAATCAGATACCGTATGCCCTACAGGTCGACCTCTCTAATGACGTTCTTAATGAACTAGCCTTTCAGCGCTTCCAAAGATCATTTGCTTGGTCATTAGATATGATTCTTCATTTGGTATAAATAATGAACAATGAGGAGTGTGCTTAGAAGGTTTTGAATTTAAGTCATATTTCTGTTTGTACTCGCCTTGGGGCCAAATTTAGTGAATAGTGGCTCTCTCTAGAGAGGAAGGCCATGTCCAGTTGTTGGAGGTAGAACTGAATCTACTTCCAGACCCAACGTTTCTTACCAGGAACAAGCTACCCGCCCACAGGTGGGGTCCCTAGAGAATCTGCCCTATGGAGGAAGATGCATCTATATGTCCAGTAGAGTGCCTAAAGGTCTATCTTCATAGAACTTCAGACTTTATGGGAGGACAGCTGTTCAGAAGAGAAACCCTGGGTTCAAAGTTATCTAAAAACTAAGGGCGAAATTCACCCGTGTTATTCGCATAATGGATCCAGACACTACTCCCGTTAGTCAGGATCCGAGGAAAGTTGCCTCTTCATTAAAATCTCTTTAATCATTGGAAACAGACTATATCATTATTATTAATAATTCTCTTGAAGTGGCAAATCTGTTTCCTAGTAGATGAAATAATATTTTCTGTTGACTGTTTTTCTTTATGCTTTTACGCATATCATCCACATTTTATAGATTTTATAAATGTGATTTGATATGTTCGTTTATTATATTTTAATAAACTAGTTCATAGTGAACCCTGCGTCTTTTTCGCCCATACTCATATTATTAGAAATATACTGAGCATTAAGATTAAAATAGGGATATTTTTATCATTGTATGTCTTTCGAGACTGTTCCCTGATTCAATCAAAAGTCCACTAACTCTAACCCTTCCTTGGAAGGGTTGACACGGTACCATAACGGGTTGGTGGTAAAGAGGCAAAATTTGTTTCGATGCGGATACAACGATTATCCAATAGTTTATATGAGTAGTCGCATTGGGGAAGGTGTCACAAATTCATTCTGACATTGGTGACTCTTATACAAACTTTGCTTTATATTGCATAGGGTGAGACCACTATACAGGCAGGTCATTTTGTCATCCATAAATTTTTATGTACTCCTCGAGACTTTTTCCAGAGTCTAGTACGACTCTTCCCTGTAGGGGGCAGGAAGCACTAACATAGTTTATGCTTAGATGATAATGATATATGACGGTAACATCATAGGTCTCTAGGTCTAGGCGGACAAGGAAAATACTTTCTTGAGAGTACGGCACTGATTGAGAATTCACAGATAAAAGTAATGCTCTGGTAAACTTCCATCAGGACGACATGGCCTGAGCCCAAAAAATAGATTTTCACCGAAGAGAAAAATCTATTTTTGGGTGAGGTAGCCATGTCGTCCTGATGGACCCGCCCTTCTTTTTATTGTAAAAGGGCCTGTTGACCCCTCCCTATAGTACAGTATCTGTAACACCTCCTATATCGCTACAAGGAATAAAGAGGGCACTACCGCCTTCATCAGATACACACTGGAAACGGAATAGGAGAGATGACTTATGAGCGGCTCACTTTTCATTCTCGTTTCATTCCCTGTGGGATTATTTAGGGATATTCGCTCCAGGAGTTAGAATTCTGGATACTTTAAGGTAAAATTCTCTAGGAATATCACTGTAGTCAAATATACCATAGAAAGCTACCTAATAGGAAATTCCATCAGGACGACATGAATACCTCACCCAAAAATAGATTTTTCGCTTCGCTCAAAATCCATTATATATATATATATATATATATATATATATATATATATATATATATATATATATATATATATATATATATATATATATATACATATGTATATATATATATATATATATATATATATATATATATATATATATATATATATATATATATATATGTATATATATATACATATATATGTATATATATATATATATATATATATATGTATATATATATATATATATATATATATATATATATATATATATATATATATATACGTATATATATATATATATATATATATATATATATATATATATATATATATATATATATATATATATGTATATATATATATATATATATATATATATATATATATATATATATATATATATATATATACATATATATATATATATATATATATATATATATATATATATATATATATATATATATATATATATATATATATATATATATATATGTTTTTTCAAATAGGCCCATAAAAGAAACACAGGAAATATGAATAAATCACACTATATTTCGGTCAATAAACATCGACCCTCTTCAAGACGTAAAGTAAAAATGAGGATTACAGTGGAGAGTGACGGTTTATATATGAAAGCAAAAGGGTGTGTTCAATTGTTCTATAGTTGTTAGAATTGCTGGAAGGATTAGCCAAATTTAATTACATCCAGGTGCCTCTTCTTATTGTTGAGCCGCTCGGAGGAAGTCTTGACCTCTGATGCATGTCTGGTGGTCGGTCTCCGTGGATTATCTTCTTAATGATAGGGTTGAGAAGAGTATTGTCCACTTTGTCAGCTTTCCATTGGCCCCCAGATAGGTTCATTGTGTTTGATTGATTTATGATGGCTGATTCCAGGATTTTCCTTCTGTACGGATAGTTACTCTTAAAAAGCAAAGACGACTCACTCCAGCTAATCTGGTGCCCTAAATCCCTAAGGTGAACGAAAATCCCCGAGTTTTCATAGCCATATCTAACAGATCTTTTGTGTTTGGATAATCTTTGAGATAGCGAACGGCCCGTTTGCCCAACATACACTTTTTCACAATCCCCACATGGTACTTTATAAACGCCGGATTCTATATCTTTTTTATTTTGATAAACATTAATAAGGGTGCTCCCTATGGTCTTTGGATATGAAAAAACAAAGAGGTTCTCAGTTTTCATATGATTTGTTATATTTTTAATACCTTCTATATATGGGAGTTTTATCTTATTTTCAAAATCTCTTTGGTTAGTAACATCATGATCTTTATAATATATCGTGTTGGCTTTGTTGATGGCCTTTTCTATGACATACGTCGGGTAGAATAGCTGGGCGAGTTGTTTACGAATGATTTCAAATTCTTTATTTAGGTAGGCTGGGGAACAGATTCTCAAACCTCTAAGAAATAGATTGCAAGCTACTCCAATTTTTACAGAAATGTCGTGATAACTAAAGAAATGAATGTAGGAAATAGAGAAAGTTGGTTTTCTATACACAGTGAAATTATACCCCGTCGATTCCCTTATAATTAGTATGTCCAAAAAGCTAATTTTCCATCTTTTTCCCATTCAGTTTTAAATTTTATGCTAGGGACTAGGGAATTTAGATTATTGAAAAATATATTGAAATCTCCCCAGCTATCATCCCAATATGTGAAAATGTCATCAACATAGCGTTGCCAAACCATGTTCGTAGGTTTAATTGTTGTTAAAATTTCTGTTTCAAAGTATTCCATGTAGAGGTTAGCTAAAATTGGAGATAACGGGCTGCCCATACTACAACCAGATTTCTGTTTGTAAAAATTTCCATTGAAAGAGAAAACGTTATTTAACATGCTTAGTTTAATTAACTTAATTGTTTTTTCAATACCAAGGGGGAAGTGATCTTCATAAGGGATTAATTTTTCCCTCAAGAAACCTAATACATCGTTGATCGGGACCTTTGTAAATAGGGATTCTACGTCAAGACTCAAGAGTTTTACATTATTTACCGGGATATTTAATCTATTGAATTTCTGGATGAAGTCCTCTGCATGCTTAATATGAGCTGAAGAAAAGCTCCCTAGAAAGGGAGACAGCAAGTCTGCTAACCATTTTGATATATTATATATAAATGACCCTTTACATGAGACGATTGGGCGTAAGGGAATACCGTCCTTGTGAGTTTTTGGGAGCCTGTAAAAATATGGCAACTAAGGGTTCATGACTGTGAATTTTTCTAAGACCTCGATGTCTTTTTTATTATTTCCGATTTTTCTTACGGATTTGAAAAACAGCGGAGCAATAGAGTTACGGGGATCTTTTGTTAGCTTTTCATATGTAGTGTCATCGTTTAAGAGTTGTTGAACTTTGTTGACATACGTCTCTTTATCAAGAATGGCTATTTTTCCGTCTTTATCCGATTTTGTGATGATGATATTATCGGTTTTGTTTAATGAAAAAATTGCATTATGAAATCTTCTGGGAAGCAGATTTTTACTGTTACTTTGTTCTAATGCATTTAACAAGATTCTTTTTAGGCAAGTTTCATCTTTTTCAAAATTGTTTTTAAAGAAATGTTTATCGAAGGCCACCACATAATCAGACTTTCCCGTCCGGGTTTCATAGCAAAAGAGATACCTAGATTCAGAGCTGTTTGCTCATTAACTGTGAGTGGACGGTTCGATAAATTCAAAACGTTATTTTCCAATCCTAAATTATTCCATGTACTATTTCGTATGAGTCTTTCTAATTTATTATTCAATTTCTCGGAGTGAGTCACATTACTATTAATAGCACCAGTCAGCATATATGAAGAAAGATCTCTGTACATACCATCATCTCTGCATAGCAGACGAAGACATACCCCCAATTCGCTTATATTCCTTCGTGTTACATAGATGTCATGATTTGCTGACTTAATTCCTTCTTGCAGAAATGTCCTGGAGGAATTAGGAAAGGGGTCCGATGTTGACGTCCAGCGTGAAAAGCCATACATTTTTGGTATAACTTGTTCTTGCAGACACTCTTCAAGAAACCATTTCTGGTTTTTTCTCTGGTGAAGACCCTGCACTAGTCGTTCATAACGTCTGAATATATGCTTGATATCGGCATTCCAACTGAAGATATGGAAAAAACGGTGGGGTTCCATGATGGGCTAATATGTCTTACTTATAACTGTAATCGAACAGTTTAACATGTTTTTTCAAAAAGGCCCATAAAAGAAACACAGGAAATATGAATAAATCACACTATATTTCGGTCAATAAACATCGACCCTCTTCAGGATGTAAAGTAAAAATGAGGATTACAGTGGAGAGTGACGGTTTATATATGAAAGCAAAAGGGTGTGTTCAATTGTTCTATAGTTGTTATAATTGCTGGAAGGATTAGCCAAATTTAATTACATCCAGGTGCGTCTTCTTATTGTTGAGCCGCTCGGAGGAAGTCTTGACCTCTAATGCATGTCTGGTGGTCGGTCTTCGTGGATTATCTTCTTAATGATAGGGTTGAGAAGAGTATTGTCCACTGTGTCAGCTTTCCATTGGTCCCCAGACAGGTTCATTGTTTTTGATTGATTTATGATGGCTGATTCCAGGATTTTCCTTCTGTATGGGCTTTTTTGATAAAACATGTTAAACTGTTCGATTACAGTTATAAGTAAGACATATATATATATATATATATATATATATATATATATATATATATATATATATATATATATATATGCAAAGAAA
>NC_090747.1:11900781-11910781 GCF_036898095.1 Palaemon carinicauda
GGAAAAAGTACACAGACCCAACTGATAGCACACTATGAAAACATATACAATAATATGATAAATGAAAAAGACACAGATGTGATCTATCTAGATTTTGCAAAAGCCTTTGACAAGGTAGACCATAACATATTGGAGAAAAAAATGAGAAAGCATAATATTGTGGGAAAGATAGGAAAATGGGTAAAAGAATTCCTGCAAAACAGAAAACAGATAGTGGTTGCAAATGACGAGAAATCAGATGAAGCCCAGGTAATATCTGGTGTGCCCAAAGGTACGGTATTAGCTGCACTGCTATTTGTTATTATGATCTCAGACATAGACTGTGATGTTGAAAACTCCGTAGTGAGAAGTTTCGCCGATGACACAAGAATAAGTAGAGAAATTACTTGTGATGAAGATAGGAACTCACTTCAAAGAGATCTAAACAAAATATATGAATGGCGGAGGTAAATAGGATGGTATTTAACTCCGATAAATTCGAATCAATAAATTATGGAAACAGAGAAGGAATGGTGTATGCATACAAGGGACCTAATAATGGGACAATCACAAACAAGGAAGCAATTAAAGACCTTGGTGTAATTTTAAATAGGAATATGTTATGCAACGACCAAATAGCAACACTGTTGGCTAAATGTAAAGCAAAAATGGGAATGTTATTCAGACACTTTAAAACAAGAAAAGCTGAACACATGATAAAGCTTTACAAAACTTATGTGCGTAGTACACTCGAGTACTGCAATGTGATATGGTACCCACACTACCAAAAGGATATTGCGCAAATAGAGAGTGTACAAAGATCCTATACTGCTCGAATAGAAGAAGTTAAAGACCTTGACTACTGGGAAAGACTGCAATTTTTAAAAACTATACAGTCTAGAAAGGAGAAGAGAACGCTACATGATAATACAAGCATGGAAGCAAATAGAAGGAATTGCTGAAAACATCATGGAGCTTAAAATATCAGAAAGAGCAAGCCGAGGTAGATTAATAGTGCCAAAAAGCATTCCAGGTAAACTGAGAAAGGCGCACAGTACATTAATCCACTACGCACCAGCATCGATAATGCAGCGACTATTTAATGTGCTGCCAGCTCATCTAAGAAACATATCAGGAGTGAGCGTAGATGTGTTTAAGAATCAGCTCGATAAATACCTAAGATGCATCCTAGACCATCCAAGACTGGAAGATGCAAAATACACCGGAAGATGCATTAGCAACTCTCTGGTGGATATACGAGGTGCCTCACACTGAGGGACCTGGGGGAACCCAAACAAAAAATAAGGCAATAATAAGGCAATAAGGCTCTCTCTCTCTCTCTCTCTCTCTCTCTCTCTCTCTCTCTCTCTCTCTCTCTCTCTCTCTCTCACATAAACAAAAAGTATATTATTAACTATATTTCACCTTTTTAAAAGTAGGATATCTGTGATTAATTAATAATTACAAAGTAACAAACTTTATTCGGATGAATGAATACGAATAAGTAATCCTATATATTATTGAATATATACTATTAATAATTAGACAAATAAAAAACAAATTTCTGCCTAACATAAAGACAAGCTTAGAATGGTTAACCTAGAAACTGTTCTATGGTTCAGTAGTACTGACTGGTGACACAGCCGTAGCACCTTCTTGTTTAACTAATGGTCTTTATTCTGAAGAAAGTTTAGCCATTCTGAAAGATGCCGGTTATTTTAATATAGGCTTTCTATTTAAAAAAAAAAAATGGCAGAATTTATTTATTATAACAATTATGTGGATTGCAGAGTTTTTTCTTTCTGTGTCATTTAGATAAGATCATCAAATTCTATTGATTTTAGGTTTTCCTTCTTGTTTATTTGATTTTTTTGGGTAAAAAATCAAATGTATTAGTTCAAGAAAATCTCTCTTTTTTTTAATACCAAACTATGATTGTTGGCCGTGATATAGTGCAGTAAAATATAATAATAATAATAATAATAATAATAATAATAATAATAATAATAATAATAATAATAATAATAATAATAATAATTAAATCGTCAATCTAGAGCTTATGTGATTGTATATAATTTTGTTCTGATACGACTAGGAAAATCAAACAAAAAAATGAAAACCAATATATTTTGGTTTTAAAAACACGTCAATGTAATCATATGTCATTTTGCACCTTTTTTTTTTTATTTTACTTCTTGATGATGTTTGAATGTAACCTTTTTCTTATAATTGCTGAATTTATAAACATTTCGAAAGTAAGTGATGTACTATAATGTGCTCTATTTCAAAAGCAATAACTATTTTACATAAGGCTGTGATGTCATTGCGGACATATTAATCTTTAAAAATAGCAACAATTCCCTAAATTAGAAATTAAAAGATGTCAACTACGCAGTATATTCTTTTCATTGATAAGAAGTTTGCCATTGCGAGATATCTTACCTCTCCTTCACACTAATCTGCTGGTAATAAAAAAAAAAAATAAAAAGAGTCATAAAAAGGGTTCTCGGTTGTAGGACGGAAAATTATATTGATAGAGATCCTGGTCGCTATGAAGAACAATAAAATTTTGTGGGTATCCAGACATACTAAAAGTGATGGTAAGAACCAATCATAAAAGAAATATCTTCTCAGTGGTGTTATTTACAGGTCTAGGAACCGTCCAATTTCAGGGTTCAGGAGCATTTGCTCATTTTAACAATTGAGTGATCTCGAAAAATATAATGGAGAATCCAGGCTATTCCAATGACAGAAGCTTATGTGGTGCTACTCTTGGAAATGGTTCCATGTTAGTGTGTATAACTATATCATTCCTTTTATATAAAAGAATTTCAGCAGAAATTTCTCTATTATTAATTCATTCTACGCGATAAAGCAACTACTATAAAGACTTGTGTGAGTGGATGATATTTTACCATGGGGATTAAGGTTTTTAATTTTTTTTCTCGTAGAATTACGCGGAATAAATAGAGGAGTTTCAATTAAAAATAAGAAAATCGTAAAATTTATTGATTTCTTTGATTTCCTAAAAGTTTTGCTTAATTTATAGCTGCTTTTATATAAGAATCGTTGTGTTTCATCGAATTTTTATATTTTTAAGCTATATTCATAAACGGTATGCTACTACTACTACTACTACTACTACTACTACTACTACTACTACTACTACTACTAATAATAATAATAATAATATCATTGATATTTTACCAGATAAGTGTCGACACTAAAAAAAAAGAAAAAAATATGCAAGTATATAGAGATACATGAATATAAAACACAGATATATATGATATATATGTAAATTCGTTCATTTATCTCTGCAAAAACATTCCCAACAAAGAAATACTGTACACATACATATCATCATCAGCCGTTACTAGTCCACTGCAAAACAAAGGCCTCAGACATGTCCCTCCACTCCCATCTGTTTATGGATATGTTGTGCCGGTGTACCGGTTTCAAATTACTACCTCCAAATCTTACCCCCCGGTAGCTTGAAACCGGATTCAAACTACCGGGGGGTAACTTGATACCCGTTTCAAGCTACCCCCATGGGTAGCTTGAAACCGGTTTTATGCTACCCCCTTAGTTCCAAATTACTCCCCTCGTTTTTTGCGCATGATCTCATCATTTATGAATATTAATAAATTGCTTTTTGATCAGGGTCAACACTTTCATTAGTTTATATGTATATACACGTATTGTTTCACCTATTGGTATCGTTTCTTAATATCCAGCCTTTATCCGTCTTATGTTTATATCTTAGCTAATAAATGTCGGATGTTCCATTATCAGTCATGGGCGCATATTTTTCCGAGACAGGAAGACGAGGTGAAATTTGATTTTGACGGTTATTTTTTCCATTATATGAAATATTTCATAATTATATTGCAAGCAAATATTATATAAGGTATAATCAACATATTGATCATAAGTATATATGTATACACACACATATATATATATATATATATATATATATATATATATATATATATATATATATATATATATATATATATATATATTAACATATATATAAATATATATATATATATATATATATATATATATATATATATATGTATATATATATATATATGTATATATATATATATATATATATATATATATATATATATATATATATATATATATATATATATATATATACATATATATATACAAATATATATATATATATATATATATAAAAATATATATATATATATATATATATATATATATATATATATATATATATTGTATATGTGTGCGTGTATACATATATATATATATATATATATATATATATATATATATATATATATATATATATATATATATATATATATGATACATGTATATGTATTTGTATGTATGTTGTAAATACTATATCATTCATGATATATGTAAATAATTGACACTTTTAATAAAGCAAGATTGTAAGCAATTATAACAGTTTTAATAAAACCTGATAGTAGTACATGCTGTTTGCTTCTACTGTGCTTACATTGGTTGTTTGTATACGAAAACACCTGGACTACGGAAAAGTCGTTACACTTTATAGCCCTCTATGGATTACATTGAACATTAATCTCACAACTGTTGTTACTGATTTTAGCCTAAAGGAGAAAAGGGTCAACTAATAAGTCATTCACCCGGATTTGAACGGTCTAAGAATATAATCGTTTAATTTGATACTCTCCCTAAACTGTTTCCTTTGTTCTTTTTGTTTGCAACCACGTGGTGACAAGTTTAAACTCTTAAATATAACAAATAGCAAAATTGTTATAAAACGATTATCATACTAACAGAAATAATCTTAATTTTGATATCAAATTAATTCATTTCTCAATTCTGATTGATTATTAAAATATAGGATTCTTTACAAAGGATTTAATTAACTATGTTCAATATGGTATATTTACGTAGGTGATTGTATTGTTTTAGAATTTATTTAATTAATCGACAAAATTAATTTCTTTACAACAAATGTTATATTAGCAAACATGGTTATGGTGACTTCGTCAGATGAAGTTAGTGCTATCACAAAAGATTCAACAAGTTAGTTAATTCAGACCATTTTCATGTCTTCCTTTATAATGTTATCAGTATGCTTAATACCCTTGACACAATTTACCTCGCAAATCTGAAACAAAGTCGTTTTTTATAAGTTGGCTGCATCTGTGACACGTTTGATTGTTTGGTCAATTCCAAATTTAACAATGTCATTATCATTTCCCCCCCCCCAAAAAAAAAAAAAAAATTATAGACATTGTATGCTATTTTTCTTTCTTTCTTCGTGGTTTTGACAAAAGGTCTCAGTGAACTGACCCAGTGAAGATTTGGCAACGTGTATGCCATATCTCCTAGTTTGTCATTTTCCTTCCCTTGTCTTAGTGAAGCGAAAGCATCGGGATTAAGGAGAATCGGCACCGCCGCAAATGAGTTTTGCTGATTGACACCTTAAGCTGGGCGTTGGCTGCCCTTGTGAATCTGGACCCTGGGATGTATATAAATCCAGGGTTAACCAAATCACAGTATCATTTGTCCAAAAGTCATCAGTATGGCTGCTGAACGGAAATCCGACAACCTTGACCTCATCTTTGAATACGTAGTTAATTCTAATTACCCACATGGGGCTTCGAAAAACGAAAAAGCCAATATTCGAAGATTAGCAAAAAAAAATACTCATCTGTACTACCACCACAGAACTGTGAGATCATCATCTACGTCTGACGCTGGTGATGTAGAACTCCTCGTCATCCGAGACCGAGAAGAACACCGCAGAATCATCACCAGTGTTCACCAAGGTGCTGGCAACAGCGACACGGCGCGTTGTATGAGCGGTCACGTCGGCATATGCAAGACCAGATCAAAGATCCTGGAACGTTTTATTGGAAAAACGTGAGCGCCGATGTCCGTGATTTTGTCACCGCATGTGACAGATGTCAGAAAGTAAACCCCGCTCAGCAAACGTAAGTTGCTGAACTGCATCCTGTGCCTGTCCCGAGTGAGGTAATGGTGCAAATCTGTGTCAACATCACTAACATGCCCAAGACAGAGGACGGATACTGCTGTGTTGTTATCGCCATGGACTATTTCTCAAAATGGCCAGAGGCACGTGCTCTTAAAGAGCACACAACCGAGAGCGTTGCAAAATTCTTGCTCGAAGAAATCATCTGCAGTTAAGGTGTGTCAACATCAAGATCAACGATCAAGGACGTGAATTCGTAAATCTGGTATTTTCTGCGCTACATGACATGACAAGCCCGAAGCAGCACATTACTAGCGCCTACCATCCTCAAGCCAACGGCCTCGTCGAACGCCATAACCGGACCATCAAGGATTCTCTCGTCAAATGCCTTGAGAACCGTGAGAAATGGGTAGACTGTATTCATGCAGTACTCTTCAAAACACGCCTCGACAAAGCTTACTCCCTTCAAGGTAGTCTACAATCGGCAGGCCGTCCTTCCAGTTGAGCTACAACACTGTCAGCCCCGTGACGACGAGGTCATCGAGGAGAATCCAGACGAATGCCAAGCAGCTACGATTGGTGCGACCGTTGATGCCATGACATCGATTTGAGACAGGATGTTGTCAAAGGTTACAGCAAACATCAACACCGCACAACAGACGCAGAAAATGCAGTACGACAAACGGCGCGAACACACATCGTACAATGTAGGGGACAAATTCCTCTTGAAAAATCTTGTTAGAGTTGACAGGAAAGGTGGCCGTTTCCAGGAACGGCGCACTGGGCCATACGTCGACTCAGGTGTGTGTGGAAAGAACACATATAAGCTATCAAACAACAACGTCGAACTGAAGAAAAAGGTCAACGGTACCAATTTGGTGAGGTACAATGAACCGCAGATATCATCAAAGCGCCAGACCGACGACCCAGCTGCTCCACCCAAGAAGCGCACCAAGACCGATAAACAGACTGCACGCTCTCTTGCAGAAACTGTCCGTGGACAGGACCCAAGTCAGCCCTGATTGCCAAGAATGTCAACAAACTTCAACTACTCATTAATTTCTTTAACTATCATCCTGTTCAAAAGATGTGTATATATATATATATATATATATATATATATATATATATATATATATATATATATATATATATATATATATATATATATATATATATATATATATATATATATATATATATATATATACATTTAATATATATATATATATATATATATATATATATATATATATATATATATATATATATATATATATATATATATATATATATATATATATATATATATATATATATATATATATATATATATATATATATATATTTGTATAAATAATAAAATAATCAACACCATATATTCTGAGTAATTTTTGTGTCAATTTCTCCAGGCATATTGCCGCCCGAAGCTCATGCACCTAAAGCACATGAATGAAATCTATAGAAGATAAAAAAAATAAAAAATAAAAATCACGCGCACACTGAAATAAAATGAAGTTTCACCTCGCCGTGATCACTAAACTTTAAATGACAGTCTGTAACTTCAAATATTGTGTATTAGGGAATTATATGACACTTTAGGTCTTAAATACGAAAATATCGACAATCACACGAACAAAAATAAAATAAAATTTTACTTCGCCTTTATCACAAAACCTTGAATTAAAGTCTGTGACTTTTAACGTGTCATATAATTCACTTATAAAAAATACTTGGTCTTAAATACAAGATTAAACTACTTTTCCTACTGCTGCGAAGCCAACAATAAATGCATGATACATATTTGCGATGTCACATGAATTATTTATCATTCTGATGAGGGGGTAACTTGAAACTGGTTTCAAACTACCCCCCCCCCCGGTAATCTGAAACCGGTTTCAAGTTACCGGGGGGTAGTTTGAAACTGGGGGTAACTTGAAACCTTTACACCGGTGCACACCTACAAAATTTCTTAATTCGTCAATCCATCCTCTTCTCATCCTGTCCCGGCTTCGTTTAAAATCTCTAGGGGGCCCAATCTGTTAACCATAGTGTATATCTATTATCTGTCATTCTCATCATGTGTCCTGCCCATGCTCACTCCTTTTTCTTACATGTTTGTAGAATATCCTTCAGCTTGCTGTCGAATCTATGTTGCTTTATTTGTTTTTTTGGGGGGGTCACTTATTGCTATTCCTATCATTAATCTTTACATGGATTTTTGAGATGGCACTAAGTTATATTTTTAGGGTTTAGTAAGTCTCCCAGTTGTTGATGCCGAAGTTAATACTGGTACGTACATCTCATGATTTTATTTTTTTTATTTTTAGAGAGAGAGAGAGCCATTTTAATGTTCATAATCTCATTTTGCTTACCAAATGCTTTCCAACCTATGCATATTATTCATTCAATTTCGGTTTCTTGTCTTGGCGAAACACTTTCTGTCCTCTCAAGTATGAATATTCATTAACAATCTCTAAAGGTTCGTCCATAACCGCTATATGCTGTCTCTCTATATTATATTGAACATTATCTAGTTTAGTTCATATTGATTTTCAGTGCTACATTTTTCCTTTCTCTAATGAAATCCTCTACCATCTAGTGTAACTCCTTATATGATTCGCTAACCACTAGTATGGCATCTGTAAATCTTAAGTTGTTAAGGTATTGCGTATTAACACTTATTTCTACATTCTTCAAATGTAAATTCCTTGAAACTTCTTCTAGGCATGGTGTGAATAGTTTAGGAGAGATGGGGACTAGCAATCTAACTCCTTTCTCAATCGGAATGTTCTCACTACCTTTATGTAGTTATAGGATTGTTGTAATTCCTGTATAGATATCTGCAAGTGTTCTAATATAAGATACTTTTAGTCCTTGTTTATGAAAAGTGTTCATTACTTCTATGATTTTCATAAAATAAAAAACTTTCTCCTATTTTATGAATGCCATACGTAGTTTTTGTCATACTCTGTTAATTTCTCCATTAGCTGGTTAGTTACACTGATATGGTCAGTTGTTGAACACCCAGTTCTAAATTCTTCATTTTCACTCGGTTGATTAAAATATAGAGTTTTTTTTTTTTTTTATTCAGACTAATATGATATTTTCATATATTTTGAATATTATGGGAAGTAAACTTATTGGAAGGTAATTTTTCATTTTTTTTTTTTTGTGAACCTTTCTGTGAAATAGTATAATAATAGCGTTTGTCCAAGCTGTAAGTACAGAGCAATCTTGCAGACATTTTGTGTAGAGTTTAGTGAGTGTCACTGTAATTTATTCTCAACCATCTGTTACATAATTGTTAGGCCATCCTTTCCTGATGATTTGCTCCTCTTCATACCATTTAGTCCTTTCATTACTTCTCCTACTGATACGTTTGTTACCGGCTCAGATCTTTCAGTATTTCTATCGCTGAATTGAATTATTATATTACTATAGCATTTCATGGAAAGCATTTTTAATTCTTATCACTCCATCTCTATTGCGAATAATATTAAAATTTTCACCCTTTAAAGCCCCTTGTTCCAAGTTTTCTTATCATCAATTTGAGGTTTTTTTCTCCTGCTTTAATGTTTGCTCAATTTTGGTGTGATTGTGTTTAGGATTATCTTGGGCTTTTAGTTAGTTATTGTTTTTGATTGTTGTGTTAATTTTATGACCTTCCTCTTGGTTTTTATCCTTATTTTCAATCTTTTCTTTGTTAGGTTTTGATCTTTTCTGATAGATTGCCTTGATATTGTTTTGAAACTTTTCCACAATTCTCTTGTGCTGAATCTAATAAAAAAAAATATTAAATCAATGTATATTTCTTCTTTATTTGCTTCCATTCCACCATGTACCCGCGAGTACTAAGTTTGTATAGGTAAACTAAACTGATACATTTTTTATTACGACAAGAATTTTTATTTTCCTTCTGAAAATTTGTTTCAATTCCAATACACAATATTTATCAGACCATAAGATGATCACAATACAGAAAACTTTACTGCAGATATTCCTCGTTAAGCAATATAGAATGATTAACCAGAAGAACCT
>NC_090747.1:11915781-11925781 GCF_036898095.1 Palaemon carinicauda
GGTCGAGAATCACACCTAAAATTTTAAAAGTCATACAAATTCAAAGAAACATTATCAATACTGATATCCGGATGTTGAGGAGCCACCGTCCTTCACCTACTTACAATCATACTTTGAGTTTTGTTAGGATTCAACTTCATACGCCATAATTTGCGCCATGCACTAAATCTAGCTAATTCTCTATCAAGGGATTCACCAACCCCAGATCTACATTCAGGGGATGGAATTGATGCAAAGAGAGTAGCATCATCTGCATATGCAACAAGCTTGTTTTCTAGGCCAAAACACATGTCATGTGTATATAGTATGGGCCATGAACACTACCCTGTGGAACACTGGATATCACAATCCTATATGCACTATGGTGCTCATCAACAACAACTCATTGAGATCGATTACTTAAAAAATCAATAATAATACCAAAAAACTACCCACCCACTCCAAACTGTTTGAGTTTGAAAACAAGGGCCTCATGATTAACACTATCAAAGGCAGCCCTAAAATCAAGGCTAATCATATTAACTTCCTAACCACAATCCAGGGATTTATGTACAGCATTGGAGATTGTAAGGGCATCACATGCTTCAGGACCTTTACGAAAATCAAATTGCAAAGTAGGGAATAGATGGATACCTTCAGAAAACCTATTAAGACGTTTTGCCAGAAGACGCTCAAAAACTTTAGATAATATGGGAGTTATGGAAATTGGGCGGAAATCAGTGGGACGTCATCTACCACAAATACATTTACATAGAGGAGTAACATTACCAATTCTCCAACAAGTGCCAAAAGCTCCTCTTCTTGCCAACTTGCGCAAAATAGCAGCTACTTTTGGAGCTAAGAAATCTGCTGTCTTTATAAAAAACAAAGGAAAAATACCTTTTGGGTATACTCCTCCATAAGCATCAAGGTCCATCAACAGAAATCTAAAAGATAAACTAGTTAGTTTAGCCTCAGGAAAACATGAATGAGGAAGTTCAAGTTATTCATTACTCTGTTTACTGTCAAAAATATCAACCAAAAGGGTTGCCTTTTCCTTTGGACAGTGAGTGACTGAGCCATCTGATTTAAGTAAAGGAGTAACTGCTGCATCTACACTAAAGAGTGCAGATTTAAGGGTAGACAACCATTCATGTTCCCGAGTTGTACCAGAAAGGGTATCTTTTATGGTTAAATTGTACTCCTTTTCAGTTGAGGCATAAACTATCTCAGCAAAAGCTCGAATCTGAGTATAGTTATTCCAAGTCAAATTTGATCTGTTACCCTTCCAAAGAAATATTTTGCGAGAAATATTTAGCAAAAGGTAAGGAGGTGTATGTTGCATTTATGGATCTGGAGAAAGCATATGATAGAGTTGATAGGGAAGCAATGTGGAATGTGATGAGGTTATATGGAGTTGGTGGAAGGTTGTTGCAAGCAGTGAAAAGTTTCTACAAAGGTAGTAAAGCATGTGTTAGAATAGGAAATGAAGTGAGTGATTGGTTTCCGGTGAGAGTGGGACTGAGACAGGGATGTGTGATGTCGCCGTGGTTGTTTAACTTGTATGTTGATGGAGTGGTGAGAGAGGTGAATGCTCGAGTACTTGGACGAGGATTAAAACTGGTAGGCGAGAATGATCATGAATGGGAGGTAAATCAGTTGTTGTTTGCGGATGATACTGTACTGGTAGCAGACACAGAAGAGAAGCTTGACCGACTAGTGACAGAATTTGGAAGGGTGTGTGAGAGAAGGAAGTTGAGAGTTAATGTGGGTAAGAGTAAGGTTATGAGATGTACGAGAAGGGAAGGTGGTGCAAGGTTGAATGTCATGTTGAATGGAGAGTTACTTGAGGAGGTGGATCAGTTTAAGTACTTGGGGTCTGTTGTTGCAGCAAATGGTGGACTGGAAGCAGATGTACGTCAGAGAGTGAAGGAAGGTTGCAAAGTGTTGGGGGCAGTTAAGGGAGTAGTAAAAAATAGAGGGTTGGGCATGAATGTAAAGAGAGTTCTATATGAGAAAGTGATTGTACCAACTGTGATGTATGGATCGGAGTTGTGGGGAATGAAAGTGATGGAGAGACAGAAATTGAATGTGTTTGAGATGAAGTGTCTGAGGAGTATGGCTGGTGTATCTCGAGTAGATATGGTTAGGAACGAAGTGGTGAGGGTGAGAACGGGTGTAAGAAATGAGTTAGCGGCTAGAGTGGATATGAATGTGTTGAGGTGGTTTGGCCATGTTGAGAAAATGGAAAATGGCTGTCTGCTAAAGAAGGTGATGAATGCAAGAGTTGATGGGAGAAGTACAAGAGGAAGGCCAAGGTTTGGGTGGATGGATGGTGTGAAGAAAGCTCTGGGTGATAGGAGGATAGATGTGAGAGAGGCAAGAGAGCGTGCGAGAAATAGGAATGAATGGCGAGCGATTGTGACGCAGTTCCGGTAGGCCCTGCTGCTTCCTCCGGTGCCTTAGATGACCGCGGAGGTAGCAGCAGTAGGGGACTCAGCAGTATGAAGCTTCATCTGTGGTGGAAATGTGGGAAATTGGGCTGTGGCACCCTAGCAGTACCAGCTGAACTCGGCTGAGTCCCTGGTTAGGCTGGAGGAACGTAGAGAGTAGAGGTCCCCTTTTTTGTTTTGTTTCTTGTTGTTGTCGGCTACCCCCCAAAATTGGGGGAAGTGCCTTTGGTATATGTATGTATGTACCCTTCCAAAGATGATAGGCCTCCTGCTTCTCCAAATAAGCACGTCTACAATCATCACTGAACCACGGTTTGTCCTACACTCGGTACCTTAGCACTCGAGAAGGAATACGCCTATCAATTGTGTTGACTATATTCTCATTTAAAGGGACAAAAGGATCTACACTTCTACATAATTGTGAACAATTCAATCACAAAAGATCATACAAAATCCCATTGCAGTCTGCTTGGGATTTCATATAAATTTTACTAGAGTATGATATATCAGGGACAGGCTGCTCAGTCTGTACTACTAATAAAATCAAGGCATGATCAGATGTCACGACTGGAGAACAAACCTTACTAGTTGTAATGCCAGGGGAGTCAGTGCATACAAGGTCCAAGCTATTACCAGACCTGTGGGTAGCTTCATTTATGATTTGCTCACAGCCTGATTCACAGGCAAAGTCTAAAGCTCTTACGCCATAGTGGCGATCGTTAGGAGAGATACAACTTAACCACTCCCTACGGTGAACATTAAATTCACCAACAAAGACAAAAGAAGCTTTTCTATCAACTTCTTGTATCTTAGCCATAATGGTAAGAAGACAATCGAAGATAATATTCAACATGTCTGGATTCCGGTAGATAGAACACAAATAAAAGTTGTTATGCCGGGCACAATTTTTTATTACCTGAATCTCATGACATCCACATTGATAGCAGGACTTACGAGAAGCAGGGTACTGAGTCCTAATATACACAGCCATTCCCATGGCCCTAGGGATGGCGTCACGTTTCAACATTATTGATTTCTTAAAACCAGTTATAAAAATCTCGGAGGAGTGCCACATATTAGAAACCAGAGTTTCAGAGCACAACCGAATATCATACTGTCTGGACGCAACTGTATGTCCTGAATATTTACATCAAGACCAAGAATATTGCAGTACAGAAGACGACATTGACGAAATCTAGGACGTACTGGATTTCGCTCAATGTCTCCTGACTGCATAAGAAATAATAGCAATAAAAGAAACATCATACATAAAAACTAGATTAACAAGAATTATAATAGAAACGATATGTACAGAATTATAAATAAAGTGATTGATGAAACCCATAGACTATAGTAAAAAGTCGGAAAAACTGGTCAACATGGAGGAGCCGATACACCATGTAAGGCTAAATACCCTCCAGGATAGCCACTTCAACTGGAGCGAGGACAGTAAGGATGGTTTTGAGAAAAAAAAAAAAAAACAGAAAATGAAAAGACAACATCTTGATAAACCACCAGGCATCCATGGTCCTTCTATTAAGCCTGCCCAACACACCATCTCTAAAAAACAAGAGGAAGAAAAAAACTAATAAGATAGAATAGTGTCCAAGTGTACCCTCAAGCAAGAGAACTCTAACCCAAGACAGTGGAAGACTATGGTACAGAGGCTATGGCACTACCCAAAACTAGAGAACAATGGTTTAATTTTGGAGTGTCCTTCTCCTAGAAGAGCTGCTTACCATAGCTAAAAAGTCTCTTATACCCTTACCAAGAGGAAAGTGGCCACAGAACGATTACAGTGCAGTAATTAACCCCTCAGGTGAAGAAGTGTTTAGTATCTCATTGTTGTCAGCTATATGAGGAAAGAGGAGAATATGTCAAGAATAGGCCAGACTATTCTGTGTAAATGTAGACAAAGAAAAAATAAGCCTTAACCAGAGAGAGGTGTCTAATGCATTACTGTCTGGCCAGTCAAAAGAACCAATGCATTACTGTCTGGCCAGTCAAAAGATCCAATGCATTACTGTCTGGCCAGTCAAAGGATACAATACCTCTCTAGTGGTAGTATCTCAACGGCTGGTGCCCTGGCCAACCTACTACCTGAAAGGAAACTGCTTCTTTTTTTGGCCAACTTTGAAATGGTCTAAAACTATATAATTGAAAAAATAATAATAATAATAAACTGCTCTATAAATCCTTGATTCTTAATATCATTAGCATCAAATTTGTCTAAACTCTTGGGACTTATTTACAACTTAATTTGAGAAATTAATGAATATTTTTCTTAATCTAATTTTAGATTGAATGTTCGTCACCTTTAAAAGCCTTTCATTACAAAATTAAAATACAAAATTATAGTATTGTCATTACTTCATACACACTGATATTATTTTGTGTTAAGAATTATGTAAAGGAGAAAAGCTAATTCATACAGGAACTTGTTGACAGCGTTCCTCTTACGACACCGTATTAAGTAAAATTCAATATCCTTGAGTAAATAGAAAAAGGGCTTTCAAAATCCTTGCTTGAGGTATCCGTTCGGGAAAATGATTATCAAATGCAGCTGCTGTAGGAATTAGATCACTCTTCAGCGCGCAATGTCCGGGAAGGGTTTATTCTCTCTTCTTTAAATTGAATTTACAAGCAGGGGATCAAAGACTCTTGAATATTTATAGTTTGGAGTTTTTTTCTTTTTTTAAGAATCCATTACTGAAAGACCTTTACCCTTTGCCAATTTCGTTTGTTGTGAATATGAGGACTCTTTAATCTTTATATATCAGATAATTCAAAAGTTCCCTTAGAAATATATAACGTATTGTTAAGATTAAAATCATTTTAAAGACTGAGAACTTGATTCCAGTTAAATATAACTTTCAATTACCATTTTATCGATCTAAGAAGCATGAAATAAAAAATTACATACGCTCATCACGGCCATTATCATAATTATTTTGATATATCTTGGTAACATTAGTTGCACATGGATATTACAATTGAAGATAGAATATTTTCTTAGACATTTTCAATATATTATTATTATTTTTTTATGTTTATTCTCTAACTTTTTCATTCTCTAACTCACGGTTAAATGGTTTACCAAACTTATACTTTTAGGGAAAGATACATAAAAGTGCCATTATTTTTTAAGATTAATTTATTCAACCTAGAGCAGAATGTTTTCAACAATCACGAGATCAGAGTTATACATTGAAAATAAAAATATTGAAAGGTATGAAACATTCATGACCCCTTTAATACTGGTTTCATTTAAGATGTTTATGTTATTTCAAAAATACGCACATCAATAATCCGATTAAAATTAAACCCAGGAGGGCTAAATATTTAAATGACAATTCTGGAATGGTCTTATGAGCAATAAATAGTTCATTTAAAAAAAGGGATTTTTGTAACTCTTATATATTTTCGCTTCATTTTCCTTATTCGGACATGGTGGATGTAATTTTCCCTTTCCTGACAATTAATATTAAATTTTAAAAATACCACGAAAATTAATGATGAAACCATTTTTCTTAATTTTTCATGCAACCAAAATATTCTTTAATTTTACATATTTTTCATTGACATTTCCTTCTCCTCACAATTGAGTTTGATTATTAGTTAAAAATTGATTATATGAACTTTTTTTTTGGATAAATCCTTTGAGAGAGTTTTGGTCTTGAAAAATAGTTTTCATTTGTAGGCATAAGGGTTAATGATTACTGACCTCAGCTTTTCTCAATTTTTTTTTTTATTTATTTATTTATTTATTCATTTATTTATTTTTTTGCGATTTCCTTCCTCGTTGATTATTCGTTCATTATTTTCTATAAATTTCTTTTCACTTCGATATTCTGAATATGTTTGACTTTCAAAACATATTTGTGTAAGAATTCCTATCATAGAAAACGGATTTTGAGCGAGACGAAAAATCTATTTTTGGCTGAAGTAGCCATGTCGTCCTGATGGAAGTTCCTAATAGGTAGGTTTCTAGGGTATATTTGACTACAGTGATATTCCAAGAGAATTTTCTCTTAAGTTATCCAGAATTCTAACTCCTGGAGCGAATATCCCTAAATAATCTCACAGGGATATCACATAATATCAGAGGACGTATTCTTGACACGTCACATAGGTATCTTCACCCTGAACAGTATTAACGCTTCAAGGGGGTATAGTGACAAGAATCTGAAACGAGAATGAAAAGAGAGCCGCTCATAAGGCATCTCTCCTATTCCGTTTCCAGTGTGTATCTGATGAAGGCGGTAGCGCCTCTTTATTCCTTGTAGCGATATACGAGGTGTTACAGATACTGTACTATAGGGAGGGGTTAACAGTCCCTTTTACAATAAAAGGAAGGGCGGGTCCATCAGGACGACATGGCTACCTCACCCAAAAATAGATTTTTCGATTCGCTCAAAATCCGTTTTTTGGGCTCAGGCCATGTCGTCCTGATGGAAGTTTACCAGAGCATTACTGTATCTGTGGATTTTCAATCAGTGCCGTACTCTCTAGAAACTATTTTCCTGGTCCGTCTAGACCTAGAGGCCTATGATGTTACCGTCATACATCATTTCATCTAAGCATGAACTATGTTAGTGCTTCCTGCCCCCTACAGGGAAGAGTCGTACTAGACTCTGGAAAAAGTCTCGAGGAGTACATAATAATTATGGATGACAAAATGACAAGCTTGTATAGTGGTCTTACCCTATACAATATAAAGCAAAGTTTGTATAAGAGTCACTAATGTCAGTATGAATTTGTGACACCTTCCCCAATGTGACTACTCGTATAAACTATTGGATAATGGTTGTATCCGCATAGGAACAAATTTTGCCTCTTTGCCACCATACTGTTAGGGTACCACGTCAACCATTCCAAGGAAGGGTTAGAGTGAGTGGACTTTTGCTTGAATCAGGGAACAGTCTTAAAAGACATACCGTGATAAAAATATCCATTTTTTAATCTTAATGCTCAGTATATTTCTAATAAAATGAGTGTGGGCGAGTAAGACGCAGGGTTCACTATGAACTAGTTTATTAAAATCTAATAAACGTACATATCAGATCAATATTTATAAAATTTATAAAACGGGGATGATATGCGTCAAGGCATAAAGAAAAACAGTCAACAGAAAATATCGTTTCATCTACTAGGAAACAGATTTGCCACTTCAATTGAATTATTAATAATAATGATATAGTCTGTATACTGTTAATTTACACTAGTGTAAAAAATGATTGGCACAAGTGTCCGTATTATGCTATAGTTCACCGACAAAAATGGAAAAGTTAATAAAGACACTTTCGTGGCCTATCGTTCAATTGCTTGGCATTGGACCACGGCTTGAAAAGCGTTCGCAGTCGAGCCGGTAGTGGTCTTACTAGATGTCTTTGCGCGTTTGATGTGTATTTTCTCCAGACTCCTGTTGCATCCTTAAGCTGTGCTCATAGCACTGGATCTGTTATCGAAGCAAACTGTAGAGAGCCCAGCACTCTCTCCTGTTCGCGTCTTGATATCCATTTGGATTTCAATAGTCTTTTGACAGATCCTGCTATTTCTTTCCTCTTCTTACCAGGAATGGAAAGTCGATGTGACTCCAAATTCCAGTGGATTCCCAACCACTGAAATTTTTTAGCTGGAGAAAGTCGAGACTTTTTTATGTTGATCTTGAATCCCAGATGTTCAAGGAACTGGATCAATATCTTAGAAGCTTGCATGCATTCTGTCCTGGATGCTGCCCACACCAGCCAGTCGTCCAAGTAGGCTACTACTTGGACCCCCTTTAGGCGTAATTGATGGACCGCTGCGTTCGCGACCTTCGTGAAAATCCTTGGGGCTGTTTAGCCCGAAAGGCATGGCTCTGAAGGCGTAAAGTTTTCTCTGTAACTTGAAGCCTAGGTAGGAGGAGACGTGATGATTAATTGGAACGTGCCAATAAGCGTCAGACAAGTCTATAGAGACAGTATATGGCCTTCGTGGCAGTAGGGTCTTTATGTGTTGAAGCGTGAGCATTCTGAACTTGTAGTTCACTATGAACTTGTTGAGTGGCGACAAGTCTAAAAGAACTCTGAGTTTTTCTGAGTCCTTCTTTGGAACACAAAACAGCCTTCCTTAGAATTTTATGGACTTAACTTTCCGGATTACTCTTTTGTCTAAGAGTTCTCGGACAAATTCTTCCAGAACGGGGGATGAGTGTTGGAAGAATTGAGGAAATTTAGGTGGAGGACTGCTCCAGCTCCAACCTAGTCTATTTTTAATTAGGCTGTGGGCCCAAGGATAGAAGGTCCAGCGATCCCTAAATAGCTGAAGTCTCCCTCCTACTGGGAGTATCTTACTTCTGCTGTTGTGGACCTGAGGCCTTGCCTCCTTGACTGCGTCCTCCCCTGTATCCCCTTCCTCTTGAAGGGCGTCTAGAAGAACCCCTGGCTGTTCCTCTAGCTCTCGAACGAAAGGAAGAAGTCTGCCTTTCGAAGGCTGAGTTAAAAACTGTCGACTGTGTCGCCACTTGTTGAGGTACCACCTGGTACGTTGTTGGAAATTGTTCCACTATCTGAGGCACCGCGGTTACAGGAAGTTGTTGATGTTGCTGTCGGTAGGGTTTAAGCGGCCGAGAGGATGGCCTAGGCCTTTTTGTCTTCTCTCTTGGGTTGGGGACCCTCATCCGGAGAAGACTTTCTCTTAGGATCTAAGCCCCACTTTTTGAGAAGGTTCCTATTCTCTCTGGCGGCCTTGTCTACTACCTCTTTAACCAGGTCTTTACCCTAAATACGAGAGGAGATCAGTTTCCTTAGTTCGTGCCTCACCGCAGCCGAGGCGAACACGAACTCTCTACAGGATCTCCTAGCTTTAATAAAGTGTCGTTTGCAATGACATTGATGCCGCAAGTCTTTCCTTGGTCTCTTGCTCTCTACGCAAGGGAACCTCTGACAGTTTTGAAAGTGCCTCACCGAACTGGCATTAAGCAATATCAACTTCCAGCTTCCCGACTGAGAAGGTAAGGTGTACGTCCTTCCAGTCATCTTGGTCCAAGGGCAAGGTCAGAGATAACAGCTTGCACTCCTCCAAGGAGGGGCATGGTTTCCCTGCCTCCACCGCCTTCAAGGCTGCCTTATATCCTTTTTCCAAGAATGGAAAGGCTCTGGTAGGAGAGTCCACAAAGGAGGGAAACTTCTTACTCAAGGCGGGCACCTTTGAGTTAGTGAAGCCCCTCTCTTCCATTTAGCTCTCTAGTAACGTCTGAGCTTTACTACGGTAAAAAACGATGACCTCCTTCGGCTCCGTCTCCTCCTTTGAGACTGGCTTCTTCCTTTGACGGACATAGCAGTCCGGATAAGAATCTTTGTTGGACCAAAATTCCACTTCTTCCAGGGGAATTGCTCCCAACATTTCTGAGATCACGATCTTCCCGGTTGTCATTGGCATGTGTTTGGCATACCTCGAAGGATTAGTATCCGAGCACAAAGGAAGATCCTTCAAACTGAGCCGCTTCTGGGGCCCACGTGATGCTGCAATTCTACCTATCTCCAGTTTCATTGTAGCTTCCTTCTCATCATTCTTCCTTTGAATTT
>NC_090747.1:11933281-11935781 GCF_036898095.1 Palaemon carinicauda
GAAATTGTATTTCATATTTTTATATTCAATTTAAGATATGTAGAGAAATAAGGGTTAAAGTTGAAATCCTGCTCCATTATGTTTTGACAGATGTAGATGATTTTTTGGGAATGATAGGATCCTAGGGATAGTAAGCAGTATCTGCTAGTTCAGCCAAGCCTTAAAATAAAGCCAACCTAAAAAGATGTCGTATGCAAATGAAATAGAAGGCAATAAAAATTAAGAGAAATTAATTTTTGATCTTACATTAATCTAACCCGATCTTTTACCAAAGAGTTATAAAAATAATGTGTGAAGCCTCATATATATAAAAAGAAATTTCCCATTAAAAACAAAAAGTGAAACCCGAAAAAGGGTAGTGAATTATGAAAATAGTCTTAAAAATAAATAAAAAATAACCGAGTATGATAGATTATCCAAATAATGGTCTACAGAAGTTTAGAAATTTATCTAAGGCATAGAGTATATACTCCATGCCTTATTATTCATATAAATGATTGGGATCTTACTGTCCAAGAAGGACTATTATTGATGAAAGATTAAAAAGAATCTTAGGATCCTTAGAGTACTGGATGTTTGTCCAGGATAAATCACTTTATTGGTAGGTTTATGATGATAAAAGAAAGATTATTTAAGAAGACAGGAAGATGTTAAAAGAAATGTAACTACCAATATTTTGTTTCAGTTGTCAGCTAAGAAACTTAGATTTGGGAAGCGTTAAAATAGAACAGGAGAAACCAAGGGTTAATGGAAATTTTGAGGCTGAATTACTCCTAAAATAGGAATCATATAACAGGATTGCATATTGCTTAAAGGAATACATACAAAAAATAGGGAAAAATACTTGTTCATGAATAGAAATGCCTGACATACTAACCAAGTACTAACAAAAACTTATGATCAAGTTAGTAGGACATCCAGTAATCAAAGAATGAATTTAATAATGAATAAAATTTTGACCTAACATGGATGTTTGAGATTGTAAAATTAAAGCCTACAAATGAAGGTTACGTAAAGGTAAAAATCCTTTAGAAATTACGAATGCATTTTCTCCATCCCATAGTGTTGGTACCAATGGACTACCAGGGACTCTGTTCCCAGAACTTCACAAATGATAAAAATATACTGGTCTACATAAAACTTGATTTAACAAAGAAAAGGTTGAGTAAGTAACAGATTAATTTGAGACCAGAAAAAAAATAACTAGATATTCCTGTTTCGAGATATTCTCTCGAGCAATGCACCCAAATTTACTAGTGATTAATGTAAACTGTGCAGTATTTTTCTTGAATTAAGAAGGATGAAATAAGCCATGATAAGTCAAGTTCAAATAAAGAAAATGGGCAAATAAAATAATAGAAAGGGGTTGAGGATGTCCTGCGAACCATAAATAGACCAACATAGAAGACTAATAACAAATATTTGAAGACAACAATTTTACTTTGAAATAACTCGGTATATGGGAAACAGGTTTTTTTTGTTAGGTAGATTTTAGAAAGACTACTAAACTCCTTGTGAAATGAAATGAAAATATCTGGGCACTCATACAAATATTGAGGGTAACAAATGAATAAAAAATTTTAATTATGTAAAGTGTGTTATAGAATTTTAATGTGTATTCCGTAATCATTAAAGAAGATCCAAATGATAAATGTCTCCCAAAAATTAATTAAGGGATCACATAGAGTATTGAATTACAAACTAAGATGAAATTTTTTTGATAAAGTTACGGGTTTATGAAGACAGTTGAAATATAAACCCATAGGTGATTCATAATTAACAAATGTATTGACTTTGTTTGCAAGTTTAATTAAATAATGATGCCATCAGAGCAAAACAATTATTATTGCATTTTATAGGCGATGCATTGATTAATATCTTTTGGTGTAACACGTGTAACAATGATAAACATGCATGTATACAATGAATTTTATTATGTTTTGATGTTGATTAAGTTAACTTGAATAATTATGAAGAAAGGGTAAAAAATCAAAACAATCTAGACTTTAAAGGATGAGCAATGTGTTAAAAAAAAGAATAAAACCAACAAATTGAAGAAAGAAAAGATTTAAGTAATTAAAATATATGAAATGTGCACCAATAACGAACTTAGAAGTTGAATGTCTAAAAGGGGTATTTTAGTCCCATAATAATTGCACAGGAAATAGTGTAAAGTTAAGGACATATTGAGAGTTGTGATTATTGCTCCCTTTCATTTTAAAGATGAAAATATTAAGTGTGAAAACACACGAATTGATCGTTATGCCTGTGTAGTAGATGAATCCTTGAAAGAAAGAATATATAAGATTTTTTGAGATAGTCTGCAAATGGTTTCTTTTAAAGAAAAGTTTTAACAATGAAATGTTAAGTTTCCTGTCACTTGAATTTCATGAATATCTCCAATGTATTGGAGAATAGAGGTTCTTGAGATGAAAATAATATGCAGACAAGGTGCAAATAAGATTCAAATTCATAAACGTGTATTTGTTATGTATTGAAT
>NC_090747.1:11940781-11943281 GCF_036898095.1 Palaemon carinicauda
TGAAGTTTACTCAGCAGATAACAAAACTAGTTCTTTCCGATATTTAAAAAAAAAACTTAAAGAACTTATCTGCAATTCATACTATCAACAATACTGATCTTCAGTTTACTAGCAAGAATTAGAGTCTGAGTTCTCAATCAGATTTCAAGATTTCCAATACATGGGCCCAGTGTTTTCATTTTTAATCAGACCAGAAACCATTAATTGGAGTGATTTAGATATGACTCTCTTTCAGTGGGTGGTAAATGAGCAGTTAGAACTGTAATCTGTTGACTTTCAGGCCTCATCATCATAGTCGACTAAATTTTAGGATCTTCGAGAAATAATAGAAACTAGTAAAAATATGATCATGTAGCTTTCATTTTAGGTACTAGCCATCACTGCCTGATAAATTCAACTGCATGAAAAAGTAGCTTTTGCTTTACTACCAGCATAAAGATCCACATATCAGTGTGGGCAGATATTTTCATACATATAGCACATCTTCAGGCCACATCGCAGCAGGATTACAACTCAAGGTGTCCACATATTCATCTGAAATTTCAACTTTGGCCTTTGGGAAGCAAAGGCAAGCATTGTATTGATATGGAGAGGTATAAGCTTAAAATATAAGATTTTTGTTACAATGAACAATATATGCAACAAAATTATTAAATTCATGTTATGCATGTTCAGGAAAACACATTAAGATTAAAATTTTCACTAAATATTGTAAAATTTAATTTTCTTATTTTCTTATTTAGTGCTTAAAAATAACAACTGGAACGCAAGGTAGTAAAAAATAATGGTATTAATCATAAAGTGGCACATTGTGCTCAAAACTTTGCCGACCCTTGCTGTAGACATTACTCAAATTATGGCAGCCCCCCCCCCCCCCCCTCTCTCTCTCTCTCTCTCTCTCTCTCTCTCTCTCTCTCTCTCTCTCTCTCTCTCTCTCTCTCTCTCTCTCTCTCTCTCACTGAGAATATAGAAGTCGCTCTATACTCTATAGTATCACTGACTCATTTGCAATAACCTAATCAACCCCTCTTTAGTATAAAAAAAGCTGTTCTCAATGTATTAAACCACATATTTATGCAAATGAAGATTGGAATTCTGTAGTATCGAATAATAAAATAGTTGGAAAGATTTTTAGGAAAAAAATGTCAACATTGACTATCAGGAGCAATAGGCTTTTGATTGCAAAGGTAAATTGCAGCTATGAAGAAAATAATGATAATTTACTTAATACTGCGAATATAAATGTAATTATAAGTCATCCCAATGTATCGACTATATGGCAGTGTCTATTCAGGAGGAAGGGATGCTTCAAAAATAGGATTAAAATACACATGGACACACATAAATTCTTTAGAATAGTTCATATCGCCTAACTGTCATTGTTTTATGAAGATTACCGCCAGATCATTGTGAGGAATGATACCTAGATTTTTTTTTTTCATTTCAATTGCTCCGAGTTCATCAAAACTACTTTCGACTCGTCTAATCCTGATGGACTCCTATACTATCTCCCCTTTCATAATTTTACCTCTTCCAAGATCAGAGGAATTTCCATTTAATAAATCGCAGACCTCATGTCTTTGTAGCAGAGCATTTTCTGTCTGAAAAAAAATAAGGAAATTTAAAGAAAAAAAACTTTATCATTTTAAAGTAAACCTCAACTTCATTGATTGTAAAGCCTCCCATAAGATCAAAGTAATTTTCATAACACTGGCTTACATACAAGGAAAGCATACGTTGAAATAGAAAGTAATAATAAACAGGAAGTAGAAGTCAAATATAGATAAGGCCACTAACTTTTTTTTATACGTCTTTAAGCTTGGGGATAAAAAAAGTATACAACAATTGTAAATATGTTTTCATAAAGCAGTGTAATAAAACAGGTTTTGTGGAAAAATAAAGACGTATTAGAATATTTACCATCGTTATGCAAGCCTTGATTAGTGTGCACGTTTTTAAGATGATTTTTTTGTTTATATATTCTTAAACGTATAATTTTTATTTACTTATAAGAAGATATATAACCTTTAATAAGGATTCATAAACTCTACATAATATGTATTTATTTTTTTCAGCTTTTGATCTAGATAAAAGTATCATGGGCTTATTCCTGTGTTGATTCTGTTTAATTGATTTATCTTTGACAAGCGTTTAAAAATATATATTGACGTAGACCAGAAGTTGAACGATGTTTTTTAATGCAAGTTTCGCTCCATTAACTATTCCATCTCCTATATATGCAAATCCCCCTTCATTTTCACTACCTATTGGTACATTCCGGACGTCGAGGTTATAAAAGCAAAGTCATTGGGAAACTCGTAGCTCGAACGGGTTGTGTAAATAAAGTCTTCCTACAAACACACTGAATAATCGTATTCCTTTTTTCCAAAATAAGAATATCAGTTGTTTATATTAGGCACTGTAGCCAGAGCTTAAGTACATGTTTAAATAAAAGTACTTTTTTCTAAATCTATGAATAATATTCCCATGGTTATTGATG
>NC_090747.1:11948281-11970781 GCF_036898095.1 Palaemon carinicauda
GTCTTCACTGGCAATTTTTTTTTTCTGTCTTCTACCTTCTTCAACAATCACCAGTGCCTACGCTACCTTGTGGAAAAATTTTCCCAATGTTACCAGATTTACAACCCCAAGGGAAACAACACATACCTACAGATTTACACATGGCAAGGCACATGGACACTAGCAAGCCACTGCTAATGCCCCCTTACCCCTCACATGGTCTCTTTCCTTATCATCCATTACATGCTGAGGGCTTTGCTAATCAACATTCATTGCGAAAAATACTGGGTCTTCATTGTTCGCCCCAAACCTAAGTATATCCTCAAGAGCAGGCCTCTTAATTCACTTGTATTTCTTTTTTAATGGTACTCGAGCACGTTACTCTCCGTAATAATGAATAGACAACGTCTTGGTGCCATTAAAAAATCGAAGCTGTTTTCTCTTGAGATAGAATGTTTTCCAAATAGCTGACCTTGAATATGTTGATGACGATTTACTCATTAGCAGAAAACCACAGTATTTGCAAAGCTTGCTCATCAGAATACATAAATTACATCAAGATACAGTAAAGAAAAAAAAGAGAGAGAGAGAGAGACGATGAGAAAGGAATATGCAATGAAAGATGAAATGCCATTGGAATTAGAAAGGATTAATAACATATAATCCATCAAGTATTTCTGAACTATGATATCTAATACCAAGTCTTTAGAATTGATGTTAAATGAAAGACTGAAGAAAGCGAACCATCCAATGGCCAGGTTAAGTAAAATATGTGAACATAATCGGCTGAAATGGCATAAAAAAATCCGGCTATATATCAGTTGAGTTAAATCTGGGTTGCAGTGAGGACATGAGTCATGGTATGACAATGAAACAATCTCCACTAGATTTAGTGGATTTAAGAGGAAATCTCTCCGAAGAATATTAAGAGTTAGATGGTAGGAAATGATTAGAAATGAAACTATAAGAGTGATTACTCGAGTGCCTTTTGTGGATGAGATCATAGTGAGGGGTAGATGGAGATAGTTTAGACATGCTCTTCGCACTCCCTAAGAAAGATTAGTTTACCAAACATTTATATATATAAAGTAATGGAAATTGTAACGTAGAGAATGCTTATCATTCGATATTGATAGTGAAGTCAAAGTAAAAGCCTTGAATGATTGGAGAGAGTATTTAGACAGGAAAGCCTATGAGTCTGACAAAGTTAGGAATTAAGGGCGTGGCTGTAGTGTAACTTGCTTATAGAATTATTAATGAAATATCTACTAGGGCTAAGACGAAGACGCATAGAACTTTAAAAAGACATGGATATCTTATAACAGCAAAGGTGAAAAAATCGTTAAAATCCGTCAGTTTTTTCTGACGTAGTCTTCCAAATTTAGAAAAAAATGAGAATTCGGATCTAGAATCCGGATCTGGGTGTAGAATACGGATCAGGATCCGGATCATCTCCAAAATGCAATGGAGTCGCCCAGGTCGTGATATCTATCTGTGGTGAATTTTTTGTTAAAATCCGTGTAGTAGTTTTTATGTAATTCTATCCACAGGCATAAAGAAAAATAAATGATTAAATATATGAACCGACTCGAAAACATAACATCCTTGGCAGAGGTAATAATCTGTGGTCATTTATTATACATTTCATTATTCTAAAAAAAATACAATGTTGTAATATATAATTTCTTTGCCTCTTTTGCTGTACACGATTCTATAGGTTTGGGATAAAAGAATACAGGTTTTATAAGATTTAATTTTGATCAGTTTTGTCAATTATAATTTCTTGGCAGTCAGTGTTCCTATTTATCTATTACCACGTTTTCTAAAAGATCATAGATCATCTAATTTATATGAAAAATAATTTAATGTTTTGATATAAACATAACATATATTTTATATATTATTGTTCTAAATCTTATCTTCCTCCGAGTTAGGGACAATATTCAATATTTGGCTGAAGAACATATTCACATTAGTTAATGTTATTCCATATAAATAGAAAATTATTAACAGAAATACCGTAAGAGTTTCCTGCAATCTTGGCTCTGTGGCCAAAGTGATAATAATTTCAAATCGCAAATTTTACTCAGAGCTGAACTTATTTGATTTACCTGATCCGATAGTAAAACATTCAGGAGTAAACGGGAATATATGATTTTAAATATAAAAGTTCTCTCTCTCTCTCTCTCTCTCTCTCTCTCTCTCTCTCTCTCTCTCTCTCTCTCTCTCTCACACAATCAGATTATCTGAATACTCACTGCTAGGTAGGGTAACGAAATAGAAAGTGTGGAGAATGAGGGATATATATATATATATATATATATATATATATATATATATATATATATATATATATATATATATATATATTTATATATATATATATATATATATATATATATATTAATATATATATATATATATATATATATATATATATATATATATATATATATATATATATATATATATATATATATATATATATATATATATATTAATATATATATATATATATATATATATATATATATATATATATATATATATATATTATTCTTTGAGCAACATTTATAATCAACCTACAAACTCCGCTCTATTCGAGACCATCTCGGCATCCTTCACTGAAATGTGTTCAACGTAGGGTGATATTACGAAATTCCAGATCAGACGAGATTGTCGAGTAAAGCTTTTAGCAGCAGCGCCACTGTAAATGCTGTTATAGGAGGAGGTAGTTGCTGCTTCTGGGAACTAACTATAGAGCCTGCTCAGATTTCCATAATTTCGGCATTTTTTTTTTTTTTTCAACTTTAGAACATGAATAGACAACGATAGAGAGAATAACATTTAATTCAGAAAACAATATAGCTGTATTAGATTATATTTATATAATTAAAAACTTAGCAAATTACTCAATAAAAATTAAATTTTTCAGTGAAATCGGATATGGTCAGGCTACGTGAATCATTAAAACAAATTCTAGAGATCATTGGACTAATTTTTTTTTTTTGGTAAATATTGCTTATAAAGATTATGATAACGAAAGATTCCTTGAGATGGTAAACTATTTCAACAGAAAAAAAAGATGCAAATCAGTAAAGACCACTTATAAACGTGAAAATCTCTCTCTCTCTCTCTCTCTCTCTCTCTCTCTCTCTCTCTCTCTCTCTCTCTCTCTCTCTCTCTTATTTATGTACAGTATTTCCTGGAAGAAACAAAAATGGATGTCTTCTTAAGGTTGCTGGAATTATGGATCCGGTTAATGATGAAACCAGATTTAAGGATCTGATTGCAGAAGAATTTCAATTAGTGCATCGTGGTAGTCAAGAAGGTGAAGCCGACGGAATTGAGGATCTGGCTAAAGGAGAATCTGGATTTAAAGATCCGGATAAAAAAACAAGTGGATTTATGGATCAGGTTAAAAAGATCGCCTGATCAAGTTTTGAAGAAAAGTCTTGATTTGAGGATCCGGATAAAGAAGAATCTGGATTTGAGGATCAGATTAAAGAAGCTGGATTTAGGAATTTGATTAAAGAAGCTGGAACTGTGGATTAGGATAATCAAGAATTAAGATACAAGTATCAAGTTCATGAAGATGCTTAATTTAGATATTATGTTAAATGAAAAGCAGAATTTGAGGATTTGGATAAAGGAAAATAAGCGTATTTAAGGATCCAGTTAAAAAAGTTAAATAAGAAACATGGTTTAAAGATCTAGTTAAAGACGAGACTGCAATTAAGGGTCCGGTAAAAAAAGAAGCATGATTTAAGGATCTGATTAAAGATGGTGAATTTCAGAATCTTGTATTCCGGATCGAGTATCCGGTGAAGAAGGAATGGAGTATTTACCTGACTTTTCGATTCCTTGTTACCCAAAGAAAAGGAGAAAATACATTTTAACTAATTAAAAGTTTCTGACATATTTCATTCATCGCATTCTTCATATTTATTTCCCCTTCAATAATTCAGAATCAAAGTATTTTGAAACAAGAACAGGCACCCAGTAGAACAGATACATTCGACACGACCACTTTAGTCACCAAGAAAACTGAGGACGTATGGGTATTTGATCTCAAAACACACATATCACCGGATAAGCAATCGAATTACGCACCTTTTGGCACCAATTTTATGCAAATACGATAGAAATTATCCACAATATGGCAAAAATACGTTTTTTACCTCTTCGTGAGTTTTGATCTAACTTTTCACCCAATCACTCCCAAAATCTAATCAATTTTTGCTTGGCTCCTGGACAATCATCCCATAAATTTCATGAGATTCTGTGTAATAGTTCGGGAGTTATTATGGGAATCACAAACATACAGACAGACACACAAACAAATAAATACACCTACAAGGGTAATGACATCACTATATCATGTTGCATATTGAAAGAGAGGCAATTTGATAATGTAGATTTTGCCTCTAGTTTCATGCAAATCAGTCACAAATTGACCACAATATTGGGAATGTATTTATTTTCACCTTTTTTTTTTTACCTTGATTTTGACTTTTGACCCAGTCAATTCCAAAATCTAATCAAATTGTCTTTGGATCATGGTAAATTTTTGCACCAAATGTCATGAGGTTTGTTTAAACAATTTTTGAGTTATACGATTCACAAACACGCACATACAGACATATAAGTATAAGCCTATCAAAAGAACTTTCTCGGCAACTAAGCTCCAAGATTTGAGGATTCATATTTCTTTTGTCAATACTAAAACATTGAATTGATAGTTCACATTCCATGCAATTTTGATAAGGACCTTAATGTTCTTCTTGATTTCAATATAATCTTTATTCCTTACCAAACTTGAGATTAATTATAATTGAATAAATAGCTTCAAATTTAAAGTGCACTTGCTCAATAAATCCTTTTTATCAATATTGAAACTAAACTTGAATTAGACTGACTCGATATTCCCATTACGAATTAAACCTTAAACCAATATTTTGAAATCACGATATTTAATTTTCTCGTTCCCGATTGGTATTACGAACGTGACATAGCACCTGGTTTGGCTTCACTCCCAATAACCAAAAACTAAATGCAGTTTGGCCTCAGTTGCAGTTCACTTGATCTAGATATTTTACTTTCAATAAATCCTAAACATTGAATGGAAATATAAGGATTCAGTGTTGTCAAAGTTATAATAAGTTTTGTTGTCCGGACAAGGCATTATAGAATATTCAGGATACCTTAAGGTAAAATTCTCTGGGAATATCACTGTAGTCAAATATACCCTAGAAAGCTACCTAATAGGAACTTCCATCAGGACGACATGGCTACATCACCCAAAAATAGATTTTTCGCTTCGCTCAAAATCCGTTTTATATATATATATATATATATATATATATATATATATATATATATATATATATATATATATATATATATAAAAACAGTAACATTAGAGACATGTGGTTGCCTTTATTTCATAAAGAGGACTTTGTTAGATTCATATCGATACTGTATAGATGATGTGGAACATAACCTTTTTATAGTTATATTATTATTATTATTATTATTATTATTATTATTATTATTATTATTATTATTATTATTATTATTATTTTTATTATTATTATTATTACTATTATGGATGTTACTGTTTATTTTATCAAAACATTATATAAATAAATCTAGATATATGATTAAAAAGACTTGGAGAACAACTTTTTAACCTGGGCACCAAATTTTATCCGATATTTCAAATAATTTGGAGAAGATCATTGCATTCAGAAGGGCACATCTCCTTTTTTCTGTAAACTTTCACAACTATAAGTAATTAATGTAAATTGATTTTATTTTATAGATACAAAACCATCATATTTTTCATGTGATTCAACATCAAAAGCAATTACTAATGAAGCGTTCAGACGCAAAGAGCACATTCAAAGGAAACAAACGCCAGTGCATTTTAAAAATTGAGATTAATGAATAACTCCTTTTGATCAGATAACAACATTTGCATCTCATAGCGAACAAACGAAGACAAGAGTTTCTGATATCTTATTAAAGAATAAAATTTTACCATAAATCATTTTCCATGTGTGTGCATACTAATTATTAAAGAAAAAAAATGTCCACAAAGATGTAATTTGCATTATTTCACAGAAGACTGAAATCAACGATAGTTGGTTGTGGACACTCTGAAAGGAAAAATTATTAACCATTCACAGGTTGCATTAATGTCCAGTTTGTTGTTTCATGAACGCTTTGTACCAAATATTTCAAAACTCTTTGATTTTAGGTAATCCTACATTTATAATCGCAAGCGAAGTAAATGTAATTCCTCAAAAGCCTCTTAATCAGAATACTTCTATTTTTTTTTTTCATGGTTTCAAATTTTCCACTGCCCTCCACACGTACCTTCTCATTTATACTCAATCACAGTTTGAGAAGATTTTCTTTAATTTACACTCTTTCGAATAACTAGACATGAGTAAATTATCATGGAATACAATTATAAAACCAGATTATTTAATGCTATAGAATAGTCTTTGCTTGAAGTAATTATCTTTAAACAAAGAAAGCTTCTCAAACCCGAAAAATTACAGAAAAGTCTTACAGCTACAGCAACATTCAAGACGTCGAAATTCAAAAAAGCTGCATTGCTGTTGCCTTGCTCATGGAGAATCTATTAAATGTGGCAATATTTAAAATTATGCATCACAGAAACTTGAAGATTGTCTTTGTAGTCCATTTGTATACGTGACATACAAGGTTTAGTTTCACCAGCTTATGGAAGTACTAAATTTTTTAGGCAGATCATTGATTTGTAGCCAATTATTCTTCATAGTTTGCTATGATAAGTTTCAGAAGCCTCTATAAATAATTCTTTAGATTTTTAGGGAACGTGTAGCCTTGAAGTCAGTTTATTTTTGTAATGTTCTAGGATTAGTTTTACATATTTCGTGAAATTTGTATATGTTGGATTTTGCTTGTTTCTAGATTTTTTTAAACATATATACAGACATATTTTCACTGGCTAACAAGTTTGCGTCTAAAGAAATCGTTAAAACAGAAAGTTAAACAGCTCTTTCCCCCCATCCAGAAAAAAAGGAACAGAAAAAAATCTTAGAAGATTTCGTATTTAATTTGAGGATTAGGAACGATGTCTTTGGAGATAGAAGCCAAATGTGCACCCGTGTCTGTGTCTTTATTCATGTGCGTGAATTTACATGTCTATGTTATAAGGGATGTAAAATGAGAACAACTTATTTTAAACTTCAAATATCCATAGTAAATATTTGATAATTTGTTAATGGAGTTTATAGGAAACTTATCTTTTATAATTATCATAAATATAATTCCAATAGGACTATTTTTCGTCTGCAATTCATTTCAGTATTTCAATATTCGGAGAAATGATTCAAGAGTAATAAATATATGAATAGTACAACTTATATTTATTTATGTGCGGATGTCGGTAATCCTGTGGGCTTTATGTTTTATTGAGGGGCCAAGAAAAGAATATATGAGAAGTGGCTTCCTCTTTTTCATTTACTTTATCTAAAAGATAAGCTTTAGCTTACACAAACACACGATCAGAGTCTACAGACGGAATAGCTTCAAGGGGAAATAAAATCATTGTCAAAAACAAAATTGCTTTGAAATTCAAATATTATTTTTGTGAACAGCCTTAATTATTTTTATTGTTAGCAACTGAAAACAATAGCTGTTTTCAAGTGTATCAATTAAATTTTTTTATCATTTATTGAAGTATAAAAAAAAGGACATATTGCTACGGCAGTAATAATATACCCAAGAATCATTATTTTTAAAACTATATTACTGATACTATATTTATTCATGGTGGAAAAAGTACCTTCTTATTTAAATGGAGGAGTTTACATTATTTTGAAAAAAGGGTAACATAGTGAATTATGTTTGAAGTCACTACAATTATTCCTAAATGAAAGGGGATGTAAAATGACGCTGATAGCAAGACTTTTTTTAAATTAATGAAGAAATATCAGACCTGCAAGGCGGATTGGACCCTTTTGAATAATGAATCCATGATATATGAATGAGACCCTCTCCAACTCTGAGACAAATAATGAGATTTTAAAAAGTATCCTTTTCCATTAGAGATTTGAGTGTCAAAGGCATTTCGGTAAATTATGAAATCTGTCAGAACATCTGGGTGACTGTTGTTTTATTAGAGAATTCCATGAAGTTTTATTAACTTATTCATGCAGTGTACGTTCTTTCAAAGTTTTCTTAATATCTCTAAATATATCGCTAGATTTATCGCTTGTCATTTGCAAGTTTCATATCATATCTGTTCTAAATATAAATTGTCTTTTGCATATGTAAAATGAAACTTTCGTCTCAATATATATATATATATATATATATATATATATATATATATATATATATATATATATATATATATATATATTTATATATATATATATATATATATATATATAAATATATATATATATATATATATATATATATACATATATATATATATATATATATATATATATATATATATATATATATATATATATATATATATATGTATATATATATATATATTTATATATATATATATATATATAGAGAGAGAGAGAGAGAGAGAGAGAGAGAGAGAGAGAGAGAGAGAGAGAGAGAGAGAGAGAGAGAGAGAGAGAGAGAGAGAGAGAGAGAGAGAGAGAGAGAGAGTTTTTTTTTCAAAATATAATGACCAGAAGGCAGTAATGAGGAACGTTTCAAAGCTAAGACGAACACGAATATATGTTATTGAAGATTTATGTCCTGCCTCGCAAAACATTATGAAAGCTAAAATTCATCAGCAGAAAGAAGGACATAGCCAAGGGAAAATAGCATATTTCAGTCACACGAAGCGGATCATAAATGATCGAACTAGTGCGCAGAATCAAAAAGCTTTTGTTGAGAATGCTTAAGACTCTTCAAATACGCCATCTGGCACGCCTGCTCGTGGTGATTGGTCTGATGCTGGAGCAGCTTCGGTCCGGGGTGATGCCACTGGCATATTGGCTGCTGGTGCCTCAGGCCTATTTGGCAGTAAGGGCGTACGAGAGGGCAGTCCTGCGGCTGCCGCTGTTGTGGGCGCAAGCACTCCTGCTGCTGCTGCCTCTGCAAGTAGACATGATGGACCTGCTGGATCCAGCGGAATATCCCTGGCGGGTGAAAAGAGTGTCCAAACTTGGAGGGAAGGGACAATAAGTGAACCAGGTTGTATAATATTTAATTACAATAGTACTTTTTTATAATATTTTTTCCCTTTAATAATTTAGATGATGGAGAATTCTCTAATGTAATTAGACCAAGTGATAATAGTCAGTATCCTTTTGATATAATTAACAACTTTAATTTTAGTAAATTTAACTTTGGTTATGATCTTGAAATGAATATATTGTACATGAACCATCAACCAGTTACTATTTCTATGACACAGTGTATTCACATAAACTGTCAAGTGACACTCTAAAGCTATTATCTTACAATATTTCTGGTCTTCCTCTTCACTTTGATACTTTTATTGATCATTGTTTAGATCAATCTGATGCAAATTTTGATGTTTTTTTTTTTCAACCTGTCTAGATAATGCAAATATGTTCCTTATTTCCAAGAAAAAAATATGCTATAAAAGCGTTTTTCTTGATTCCTACTACATAATATTTCTCTACAACTGCCCCACATTAAATCTCTTTTCATACATATATCTCAACCCTACAGTTTTGTAGTAGGAATTATCTCTAGACCTCTCAATAGTAACACTTATGATTTCCTTTTGTCTAATTGAAATATTGGTGATTACTTAGTGAATATTAATGGGGGATTTTAATATAAACTTGCTTAAAAATAATAACAAAGTTAATGATTTCATTAATGTGTTGTAACCAACAATAAAAAAAGTCAACAAGAGTAACAAAAATGTATGCTACCTCATTTAACCCTATTTTGACAAACTATTTGCAAAATCTTCAAGTCAGTGGCATATTCTTTATTACCATATGTGATCACTTTCTAGTATTCAGTGCGCTTTCTGTAAATAACATTTGTTATAACCAGTCACCAATTACAGTTTACAAGCGTTCATATAATAATTAATCAATAGAGCATTTAAAACTGATTTTGGTAATTATTACTGGATTAGCAATTACATAGATAATGATATAAATAAAAGTTTTGATAATTACATTGAAAGATTCTCATAATTTTAAAATAAGCATTTCCCACTAAGGAAATATAAATCCGAGGAAAATCACAAGGATAAGGCATACATAACTCAGGCTATAAAAAACTCAATCAAACACAAGAATAACTTACAAAAGTATATTCCAAGTGGCCCATTACATATGGGGCAGTTTCCAAACGATACAGAAATGTTTCAGCCTCCATAATAACAGTAAATGAAAATCACTACAAATGTCCGCTAAAAGAGAATGAGGGAAATGGTGAGAAAACATGGTGTATTGTATATTCATTGTTGGGAAAAAAGAATAGCAAGCTGCCAAATTCTGTCTCTTCAAAATAACAAGCATAATAATAACCAAGACAGTGCAAATTCTTTTAATAACTACTTTTGAAATATTGCAAGTATTTTAGCAAAGAATATCGGGCAATCAAAGGTTTCTAATGACTACTATTTTTCTGAACGACCCCAATGCTCATCCTTTCTTCTCCTAACAGCACCATTCGAAGTAAGATTGATAATCAAGAACCTAAATTTAACAGCAGCAGAGTTTGATGATACTCATGTTTAAGTAATCAAAGCTTGCCTTGACCAAATTTCAAAGTTTCATATTTATATCATTAATGGAGCGTTTAAAGATGGATGCTTTCCTAAACATTTACAATTGCAGGCTCTATATTACATAAGAAGGATGATAAATTAATACATAATAATTACAAACCAGTCGCCATAGTACCCAGTTTAAGTAAGATACTTGAAAAAGCTGTAGCAAATAGATTACCAGATTACTTATCGAATCATTCATTTCTATCAAACCATGAATTTCGTAATAGACAAAACTACTCCTCATACCTTGCCCTTCATTATTTTTGCCCAAATATTCACAATGCGTTAGACAATAGAGAATTTCAAATATCAGTTTTTTTTTTATACTAAATCAACACAATCTTGTTAAGTTGTGAATTTATGGCATCAGAGGTATAGCGCATGATTGGTTTCAAAGTTATCCGAGCTTTAGGAAGAGATACACAGTATTTAATCAGCCAAGGGTTCAATGCCCGAGTATTAGCTGTGGTGTCCTGCAAGGTTCAATTTTGGGTCCTATTCTATTTCTCTAGTTATTAATGACTCGACATGTACTGAAGATAAACTTAAATTTCGCCTTTATGCTGATGACACGACAATTTTCAAACATGACAAAGACCGAAATAATAATAAATATATATTGATTTCCGAACTAACAAAGGTTTCTTCATGGATGAAATTCAAATGAATTTCCTGTGTGGATGGGAGTCCTACAAGGGATTGTGTTGTCACCTATGTGGTTTATCCTCTTTATAAATTTTTGAATACATAGAATGCTTAGCGATGGTGGACGAGGATTGATCTCGATCAGTAATAGGAAATTAGCTGACCTAGAGTATGCTTACGCTGCTGTCCTAATTAGCAGAACACCACCGGACTTGCAAAACCTGCTTAGCAGAATGCATGAAATATCAAATGAGTTTGCACTTGATATAAAAAGGAGAAAGACAGAGATCATTACAATAGGATATACAATGGAAGATATGGAAGATGGAATATCTTTGGAAGTAGAATGGATTAATGAGCTGGAATCACTTGCATATTTAGGAACTGTTTTTTTTTTTTTTTTTTTTTTTTTTTTGTAATACAGGATCTTAAGAATGTGTGCTTAATGATAGATTGAAAAAGGCTAATCAGATAATGGTTAGGTTAAGTAAAATTTGGACATCAGATCGCCTGAAATTACTTGTAAAAATTAGGTTATATACCTGTTTAGTGAGATCGGTGTTACTCTATGGCCATTGGTTATGGTACGACAATGAAACAATATCCAAATGATGTTCGCTTTGAGAGATGAAAATGGAAATAGAGATGGAGCGACAAGAAATGCAGAGGTTTTCTCTGCAATGGTGTAATATACTGATATGTGAAATTTCTTTGCCAATAGAAAAAGAAAACATCTTAGACATTACCTAACGTATGGTAGGGGAATTAAAAAAATTTATATATATAAATGTATATATATATATATATATATATATATATATATATATATATATATATATATATATATATACACACATATATATATATATATATATATATATATATATATACATTTGTCGTCTGTTAGTTCTAAATGTATATGGTAAAACTTATTTGTGTAAAGATTCTCTAATAGTAAGATTGGTGTTCCGCACATTTTGTAATTTACTTCAGTCATACGGCTCCTCACATAATCGCTAATTCCCATTTTCTTTTAGCAGTTCACGTTAATGCTACTCTAAAACCACTTTTCGCATACACTTTCTTATTCTTATTTCATTCAACTGTATCATAATTTAACCCATAATAAATTCTGATTGTCTGGAGTAACTATAAAACTATTATTCTTAGTTCACTGTGGATCAATGAACATATTTTTTTTTTTAAATATTGATGTGCTATGTTATTTATATAGTGTCTGTATATCAAAACCTAAGAAAGCCGTTGCCTTTTCAATAACTCCTAATGATGTCCCCATAGTCAACACATCATATTTTCCTCGTTGAATAGTTTTGTACATCCTTTTGTTGGTGAAAGAATCAGTTTAAATACTACTATCTATTTCAAATCCCATAACCCCCCTCCCCCCCTGGTCAATGTATTGGCGTGCTACTGTTATAAGCACACATTGAGTATGAGTTGTTTTCAGATGTATGTAAATGGTAACTGAATACATCTTGATAGTTTTTAAGTCTTTATTCTATAAAAACAACAGAGTTAAACATCTCCATCACTGGAGGAAGCTGGGTTGGTCCAGATGACCAATTCTGGTGAAGTTTAGATATGAACTGACTAAATTATCGATATCACAGATATCGTATGCTTGGTTTACTTTAGCCACGTCACAAAATCGGAAGACACCTGCATCCGGTGACGTCACAAACTTTCACACAATGAGACAATGTGTTGACGTTTAAGAAGAATGTCAAATTGCTGAGACTTGCATTGTATGTCTTGTTTACGATTTGAATGACTACAGCAAATCCCAGGGTTAGCTCCTCCAACCAACATGACATATTATTATTATTATTATTACTATCCAAGCTACAACCCTAATTGGAAAAGCAAGATGCTATAAGCCCAGGGGCTCCAATAGGGAAAAATAGCCCAGTGAGGAAAGGAAATAAGGAAATAAATAACTGAAGAGAACAAATTAACAATAAATCATTCTAAAAAAAGTAATGTCAAAAGAGATATATCATATGTAAACTATTAACAACGTCAACAACAAATATGTCATATATAAACTATAAAAAGACTCATGTCCGCCTGGTCAACAAAAAAGCATTTGCTCCAACTTTGAACTTTTGAAGTTCTACTGATTCAACAACCCGATTAGGAAGATCATTCCACAACTTGGTAACAGCTGGAATAAAACTTCTAGAGTACTGCGTAGTATTGAGTCTTATGATGGAGAAGGCCTGGCTATTAGAATTAACTGCCTGCCTAGTATTACGAACAGGATAGAATTGTCCAGGGAGATCTGAATGTAAAGGATGGTCAGAGTTATGAAAAATCTTATGCAACATGCATAATGAACTAATTGATCGACGGTGCCAGAGATTAATATCTAGATCAGGAATAAGAAATTTAATAGACCGTAAGTTTCTGTCCAACAAATTAAGATGAGAATCAGCAGCTGATGACCAGACAGGAGAACAATACTCAAAACGTCATTTGTTTTAAACATGTAATATCAACTATTCTAATCATTACATAAGCTCGGCCAGCTATCTCAATTTTTTTACAAAAATTTAACAACAAGCCGAAACATGGTTATTAGGTGTGACTGGACATACGTATTATTCTTTGTTTAACTTTAGCCATAATCAACTGAGGACGAATGTCCAAATAGGCACATCAAAAAATAATAACAATAATGCATACAAAAAAGATATTACCAAAGCAAAAAGAAAAATGCATGATAAAACCAAGATCATATATATGGTACATTGCTAGCAAATGATTACATGGTACCAAAAAACAAAATAACTTCTGACTTACATATGATTCGGTAACTTGATAAAGAATAATTGTTACCTTTGTCAGAAACATAATACTAAATTTTTAGTGCACAAACACGAATTCCTGGTACGTACACGTACCATGGTCTCGTACATATATATATATATATATATTTATATATAGGGCTGATATATTTTATTAGATGCCCATAGATTCTGTTATATATTTTATTATTTTTTTTTTCTTTTCTTTTTTAACATTCTGGCTTATATATTTTTATTAGATGCCGAGAGAAAAAATGATTTATGTCCTTTTTTATTTTATTTATTTTTTTAAAATGTTGTTTTAAATTTTTTTTTAACAATGCAAATGTAGAAAATTTCTTTAATTACATATTACTAGCGTACTAATCAGCTTTTCATACAAACATCTTCCCGACAAATTACTCCCTTAGCGAATGAGGTGGCCACTCAAACAGCTTTGAACTGGATCAAATAGGGGGTATTGTCGGGGCTAGGCAACTCATTCCTTTTTAGCTGCTTGCTGTGCCGTAACCTACGCCAAACAAGGATGTTCACGGCGATAAATATCACCACCGTGAAACACAAACCAGCCAGTAGTATGGGGTGAAGAATTTCTTTATAAGTCGGTGACAGGTGGTCCTTTTCGGTAAGTTTCATCAACCGCTTTGCCACATGTCCGTTGTACGGGAGAGGAAGTGCTGGCATTGTAGAGGTCCACGTGAAGTTCGCGAAGTAGGCTCGTTCTCTGATGATTGTCCGTAGACCAGTCACCATGGAATTCAGGGAAGTCCCGACACAACCATCTGCTGCGACGAAGATATTGGTGAAGGACGTGGATCCGTCAGGGCATGATACATTGAAGCCGTCCTTGTCGTATCGTATCCACGAGCCATTATTCAGTCTGCAATTGAACTCTTTATTGTCAAATGGATAAAGCTTATCCAGACAATTTTCATTTGTATGGGAGAGAGCACCGTCTAGCACTATACCTAACTCGCATGAATCCATTAAGTTTTTATGGAATTCAAATGAGTCAGCTGTACATATTTTTCTATCCATTGCGTCTGAACAGTGAGTTAATTGATTTAAGTCTTTAATGACCGTATATGTTTCCTTGTCTGGGGAAATCAGTACGTGTTCTGTCAAACTGGATATTACTGGATTTGAGTGATTCGTCATGAAAGTCGGAAATGGTGATATCCTGTAAGATTGCCAGGCATCAGAAGAATCAAAGGGAATTGTAATCCTAATCTTGTTATTATCTACGTTTACTGTAATTAGGCTGTAATAAAATTCTAACCTATGTTCGTCTAACAAAGGAACATAGCCTAGTTTATCCCTTCCGTTCTTCAGAATTAATTTTAAGTAACTTACAGGCAACAAATGGGGCGACAATACACCTTTAGTTGCTAACGTGATAGCTTCTACATAATCCTTGGATTTCTCAATGAAATGTGTAATTCTGTTATGTATGTGATCTACCTTTGAATCATAATACGTTAATGTTGCCAACAAATCCTGTACTTCCATAATTTGAACAATATTATCTGAATGTTCATTTAATAAATCCATAATTTTATTGATTGAAGCTAACTGATTCCTTAGTTCTGACATAATCAATTCATCTTTATGAGTCAAGAACTCAATTTTCTTATTTTGATTACTAATTTTAAGACGATTGGAAATTCCTAAACTTAAACTTGCAACAGACCCAAAGATGCTTAATGCAGCATAAATAAACGGATTCCGTCTTTCTTTCTGTTCGTGTCCTACAGTCCACATCAAAAGGTCATAAGCCAAAGATCCTGTCTCGCCAGTCCTATTTTTCAAGTCATCAGATAGCATCTCTGCAACTTTAATGTTGATCCAAGCAAACTCTTAGTAGTCAAATGAAAATGTCTTCTATGCAACTCATCCAATGATGCAGAAAACCTTGAAATGGCGGTTCTTAAGCTAATGACATCATTCTCTTGAAGAAAAATTGCTTGCATATTCACTTCTACAATTACGTTGGTTGATGTAATAAAAATGTCTTCATGTCTTTCAACTATATTGCCATATTTAAAATATATATTTTTAGTCTTAGAGCTCATCCCATACGAGAAAAATGTCTGAGCGAACAATATCACTCCCAACAACAAAAAATTCATCTTGGAAACCTGTAACGAGAAAAAATATATGTAATTACTCCTGTATTAAAAAGAAAACTTTTAATCACATAAAACAGAATAAAATTTTCCCTCACTTCTTTTCCTCTCTTTTCTTTTTAATTTCTTATGTGAGCCAATGGTACTATTCTCTCATCCGTGGGTTGGGCTACGTTTTGAATTCTAAACCTATTGGCCGTTAATGTTTCCAAAATGTTAAATGGGCCTTCAAACTTAGGTGTTAATTTATAATTGAGCCCCTTTCTGACATTGATTTGAATATAGATGTTATCACCCACGGTATATGTTTTAGTTGGTTTCGCTATTTTATCATGATTCCTTTTCATTATGATTTGTGATTCTTCTAAATTCTTTCGAAGGATATCATATCGACTTATACTTGCATTTATACATTCTTTTAAAGGATTTGATAAATTAGTTGTAGGCGTTAATACATGGAAAGGTGTTCTAACTGGGGTACCATACAATGCTTCATGCGGTGACATTTTAATTGATATATGATATGAATGATTCAGAGTACTCAGTGCCGCCGGTATTGCAATATCCCAGTTGGGGTCTGATCCCCCTAGTGTTACCCTCAATATATTTAATATCTTCCTATTTGCTCTTTCCACTAGCCCATTCGACTCTGGGTGATATATCATGGTATTAATCTTCTTTATGTTGAGGAATTCACACAATGAGGTAAGAAAGTGATTATTAAATTCACCACCCGAGTCTGAGATTATCATGTGTGGAATTCCATGTTTACAAATGTAACACTCGTAAAACTTCCTAGCGCATTCAATCGAGGTTTTAGTTTTAAGCGCTATTAGTTCTGTATATCGAGTTAAAGCATCTATAATTACTAAGAGGTGCTTATTTCCTCTGTATGACTCGTAAAATCGTGTTAACAAATCTAAATGTATTCTTTCAAAGGGTTGATTGGGCACAGGATAAGCTCCTAGGCTGACAGGTGTTTTCGTATGCCCTTTGTTTTCTTGACATGTGCGACAATTAGCTATGTGTCTTTTTATATCTGTAAGCATTGTATGCCAATAAAACAATGATTTGGCTTTCTGTGACATTAATGAGAACCCAGGGTGTCCATGTAATGGATTTGAATGCAACCAATTCAGGACAGTGGAAATAAGTGAGATTGATACTACTACCTGGTCGTTAGTTACATGTGGTGTATTGCGGGTTTTCCTTGTCACAGTCCTACACAGAATATTATCTTTGATTATATAATTCTGCTGCTTATACTTTATATATTCCTTTTCTTTATGATTGCCTTTCAAAGCATTTATAATTGTTTCTATTTTCTGATCTTTTCTTTGCTCAGTCTGTAACAATTCAGCACTCCAGCCTAAATCTTCTTGTTCAGATATTGTTTTTACAATAGGCGTGGATGTTGATATATCTATTAATTCAGCTAAAGGCTCCGTACAAGATGACACGGGGTTGCGTGATAATGCATCCGCAATGATATTTGCTTTCCCAGGTAAATACCCGATTCTTGGGCCAAAATCTTGAATGATCAAATGCCACCGAGTTCGTTTAGGGCTGTGGTTGAAGCCTTTAAAGAACTCTGTTAGTGGTTTATGGTCAGTAAGAACCTTAACGGGATAACCGTAAATTATGAACTTAAAATGCACTAGCGAATTAACAATAGCTAGTCCTTCCTTGTCTATTACTGCATACTTACTTTCGGAAGTTCTCAATTTTTGAGAATAGAAAGCTATCGGGAAAAATTGTTTATCATATGTCTGAAGCAATACCCCTCCTACTCCTAAGTCTGAGGCGTCTGTTGCAATGAAGAATTCCTTACCGAAGTCAGGAAATTTTAAGATAGGAGAACTACACAGTTCATCTTTCAAAGTATTAAACGCCTGTTGATGTTGCTCAGACCATATGAAATCTACGCCCTTCTTCGTAAGATCAGTTAAAGGAGCGGCTATTATTGAATAGTTGCGTATAAAACGCCTGTAATATCCACTACAACCCAGAAATTGCTGTATTCCCTTGACATTAGTAGGTATGGGAAAATTACGTATAGCCGACACCTTATCATGGACTACTTTAAGACCTTGGCTTGACACCATGAAACCCAAATATATTAATTCTGTTTTGAAAAATTCACACTTACTAATCTTTACCCTTAAGTTATGTTGTCTTAATCTCTGTAGTACTAGTTCTAACTTATGTAGATGTTCTTCTAAGGTGTTGGAAAAGATTACAAGATCATCCATATAGGCATGCAATATATCCCCTAACAAGTCTCCAAACACTATGTTAATCATTCTTGTAAATGTTATAGGAGCACAACGTAAACCAAAAGGCATCCGTAAAAATTCATAATGTCCCCTGGCTGTGCTGAAGGCTCTGTATGGGATACTATCTTCTTCTAATGATATCTGGTGAAAACCTTTAAGTAAGTCCAAACTGGTAAAATATTTATTCTGACCTAACAAAGACAAAATATCGTCAGTACATGGCACTGGGAATCGATCAGGGATCGTTTCCTCGTTTAGACGACGAAAGTTGACGCAGATACGCCATGTTCGATCTTTTTTCGGTACAACTATTAAAGGAAAATTATAAGGGCTGTTTGATTTTCTAATGACTCCTTCCTCTAACATTTTACCTACTTCATCATTTATTTCATTCTGGAATTTCATAAGGAGTCTGTACGAGGGTACATATATAATTTTCTGCTTGTCCTTTAACCTTATTTGATGCTCGATCACATCTGTTTTTCCTAAGGATCCATCCGTATTGGAAAAGACATCTTGATATTTAGTTAAAAGTTCAAAAATTTTCTGCTGAATTTCTTCGTCTTGAATGTCCTTACTGATTTTATTTTTAATAGATCGAAAAAGGGATTCATCCACAACTGATTGAGAGTGATTGATTTCAGCAACGGTAAGAATATGATGTTTATAAACTTCTACATCCAAGATATGTTGATTTTTGTGAATTACTAAAGTGTTATTCAAATGATTACAGACTTCAATATTACATTGCTGATGTGAGCCTACTGTATAAATAGCTTGTGTGACAGACAATCCGTTGGTTTTCAAAGTATCGGATAGGATTAATATTTCAGATCCCGGTAGTGTTTTCTTTATTTGCACTATTAAATTCGAAGGTATGTTTGGTTCGATAGATTGCGTGCAAGATGATATTACGGGTGAACGAGAATTCTGCTGGGTCGCGTATATTATTTCTTTATTAGTGAGACAAGTTATTGGTTCTTCAACGTACGTTACGGTTACATTTGTCGTCTCCTTTTTATCCAAAACTGACTTTAAGGTATTAGAAGACTTATAGAATTTCCCTTTGATATACACGCCGTGCTTGGCAGGAGCTAAGATAATGTTCTGATTTCCCATAGATGGGTATCCTATAATTACAGCTGGATACATATTAATGTTTTTTACAACAACAAATGTATCGTCAAACGTGCGATTACCGACTCTGAACTGAATATGAGTTATGCCTATGACGTTTAATTCATTATTTCCTATACCTGAAAGTCTAATTCCTGATTTTTCAATTGGAAAGTTCGAAAACAACAAATGATGTGTCTTCAAATCCATAATATTACGTGGACTACCAGAGTCAAAAAATAACGTAAAGGATTTGTGTTCTAAATTTACAGCATATAAGGTTGGCCGTAACTCATTTTGGCTTATTATTGTATGAATTCGTTGCAAATCTACGGGAGCATGCACTGTTTTACTTAATTCGGCCGTGTGTTTCATAGGAAAATCTATTGTCTCACAATTATCTGATAAAACATTAAATTGATTATTCAATACTATTGATGTTGACATGAATGACCTTGACCCAACATCACTCTTTTCCCCTCTAGAGTTAACTATGTGGTATTTGCTTTGCTCTGCACATTCTGAAAATTAGACTGACCTTGCGAGGTCTGGTTTGACGGCCCAGGCTCAGCGATATTTGAAGAAGTGTTTGTTTGTTTCGGATTCTGAACTGCATTGACATTTGGTTGTTTCTTCTTATTGTTAAAATGAGGATTTTTCTTTTTATTTCCATATGGAACTGACTGTGGAATTGACTGTGTATTTCTAGGATATTGTTGTGTCTTACGCGAGTAACATTGACTATAAGAATGCGTTGCTGTGTTGTGAACTGAGCAAAATTTCGTTCTACAGTCTGCGCTTATGTGACCTTGACGTTTGCAGTTGTAACACGTCACTCCCGCTACTGGACTGTTAATTACGTTCACTGTTTGTGGTTTTGTTTCATTCTTAGCAAAAACTTGAGTTAACACGGGATCGAGATCTGGACACTTGGACATGTGTTTCTTTATCTGTTTATAGACATCCAATTCCGTACTTGCAGGCGTTAACTTCTTATCAAAGCACCGCACTAAAGCTTCAGGCAACATAAGTGTCATGCAAGTTAAATACATTAATCGTAAAAAATCTTTCACGGAGATGTTATCGTTAGTAACCCAAGTGGAATTACCTAAAATGTCCTGATATTCGTTAAGCCTATCAGCTATGAGAGCTGCTCTCTCAATAACATTAAGCCGATTCATAGTGGCTTGATTAAGTGTATTTCGTAACGTTAACACTACATCCAAGGCTTCCTCACCCCCATAGATTGCGCGTAACCTAACTTTGAAATCATCCCAAGTAACTGCTTCTTGAAATGAAACACCTCTTAAATACGAACTCGCATCCCCCTTAGAAAAATCTATAAAGCTTTTAGCTTCTTGTAATTGTACAAAAGGATCTACGATTTGTTTGGCATTTAAATGGGCATCAACGGATGAAATCCATGACTCCACATTTTGTGGCAAGAACCCGTTGACCCGACCTTGAAAAGGAAGGATTGCTGACCTGGCATTTACAAGCGTCACAATTGGAGGAGGATTAGCCTGGCCTACACCACTAGGTCCAGGGGTAGGGCTGACAGGAGGTGCCATGACTGCTGTATTTTTTTTTTTCTATCTCTTTGACCCCTTGCAATTCTATCAAAATATCTATATGAGTACAGACGCCCACTGCGTAAACGCATATGTATAATAAAATTCCCCCAACAATGTTACGAATCCCAAAACATTTCCCCAAGAGTTTCTGAAAGAAAAAGGAATTAGCACAAAGAAAGAAAAATTCTAAATGAGAATTCGGAGTTTCCTATAACAAAGTTTAGCAATTCACTCACCCCAGTAATAATCGACTAACGACTTGTGATAACTACACTTCACTGCCCAAACTGGAATGAATACAAAATATCTGTACTTAGTTTATATATGAAGTTGACACGTCCTCTCTCTCTCTCTCTCTCTTGATGTTTTGTTAGCGATGTCTCGTTCTAGTTTCTTGTTGAATGTAGTTCTTCCTGGATATGTCTTGCAATTGTTGAACGCCAGTCCTTGGGTTTCCTAGGATGTTGATTGAAGATTCAGGTTGTATTCTAACATATGTTGATGTTAGCTTTTCCGTTGGACTTAGTCAAAATTGTAGATTCTTGTAGATAATGTTGAGTTCTTGAAGATCTTTCTCAGGTTTTACAGCTTTTATTTTGAAGTCTTGAAGATCTTTCTCTGGTTTTACAGCTTTTATGTTGAAGTCTTGAAGATATTTCTCTGGTTTTACAGCTATTATTTTTGAAGTCTTGAAGATTTTTCTCTAATTCTTAGAGTTTAACCGCTGTCTTAGAGTTTAATCGCTGCCACCATTTATTGGCGTGCTACTGTTATAAGCACACATTGAGTATGAGTTGTTTTCAGATGTATGTAAATGGTAACTGAATACATCTTAATAGTTTTTAAGTCTTTATTCTATAAAAACAACAGAGTTAAACATCTCCATCACTGGAGGAAGCTGGGTTGGTCCAGATGACCAATTCTGGTGAAGTTTAGATATGAACTGACTAAATTATCGATATCACAGATATCGTATGCTTGGTTTACTTTAGCCACGTCACAAAATCGGAAGACACCTGCATCCGGTGACGTCACAAACTTTCACACGATGAGACAATGTGTTGACGTTTAAGAAGAATGTCAAATTGCTGAGACTTGCATTGTATGTCTTGTTTACGATTTGAATGACTACAGCAAATCCTAGGGTTAGCTCCTCCAACC
>NC_090747.1:11978281-11995781 GCF_036898095.1 Palaemon carinicauda
CGACGTCGCTGGCATCAGTGGAGAGAAGGAGAGGGGCGTGTGGGATAGGAAAAGTGAGAGCCGTAGCAGTGTATAGGGCCTTCTTTGCATTGCAGAAGGCTGCTTCTTGAAGGGGACCCCACTTCAGGTCCTTCGGCTTGCCCTTAAGGGAGGCGTAGAGGGGAGCAAGAGTGGCTGCAATGGCTGGCCGAAAACGGTGATAATAGTTGATCATGCCCAAGAATTCCTGCAGAGCTATGACGGTCGAGGGCACGGGGAAGTTCTGAACGGCTGCCACTTTCTCAGGGAGAGGGTGGACACCTTCAGGAGTGATGCGGTGCCCTAAGAACGATACTTCGTTGGCGCCAAAGGTACACTTGTCGTACCGGACTACAAGGCCGTTTTATTGAAGGCGGTCGAGCACGATGCGCAGGTGACGGAGGTGTTCCTCTTTTGAGGAGGAGAACACAAGTATGTCGTCCACATAACATACACAGAAAGGGAGGTCCCCTAAGATGCCATCCATGAGACGTTGAAACATTGCCCCAGCATTACGAAGGCCTAAAAAGGAGTAATTGAAGGTGTATGTACCAAACGGAGTGGTGATGGCGGTCTTGGGGATGTCTTCTGGGTTCATAGGCACCTGATAATACCCCTTCAGGAGGTCGAGCGTAGAGAATACCTTCGCTTTGTAAAGGTAGGAGGTCACGTCGGCAATGTTTGGGAGGGGGTAGTGATCAGGTTCTGTTTGCATGTTCAGGCGCCTGTAATCCCCGCACGGACGGAGGGAGCCGTCTTTCTTCAGAACGATGTGTAAGGGCGACGACCATGGGCTGGAGGCCTTTTGGCAAAGGCCCATTTTCTCCATTTCGGCGAGCGTCTGTTTGGCGGCTGCCAATCGTTCCGGGGCCAGACGTCTGAATTTTGGGAAGACTGGGGGTCCCGTCGTCTTGATATGGTGATAAATACCGTGCTTGGCAGGAACCGTGGGCGTTTGGCAAAGTTCTGGACGGAAAACTTCAGGGTACAACGTGAGGAGGTGGGCGTAGGCATCCGTGGGTGCGCTGATGTGGAGAGCGAGGTTAGAGGGGGCGGGTTGAAGAGGTGTCGACAAGTACGAGTCTGCGTTGACCAATCGTCGGTGGGCGACATTGACCAGAAGGTGGAAATGAGACAAGATATCCGCACTGAGGATTGGCATTGTGACGTCAGCAACGAGAAACCACCAATTGAATTTACCGTTTCTGAACGATAAAGTGAGGTTCTCGTAACCGTAGGTGGGTATCGCAGATCCATTGGCAGCTACTAAGCGGACGTCGGCAGATGTAGACAGACTACGTCGTGCCTTGAAGAGTTTCTTTGGCAAAAGAGAACGACAAGCACCCGTGTCTACCAAAAATTGCACGCCCGTTCCTGCATCCTGTAAAAAGAAAAGATTAGAAACATGGCAGGCCACCGCCACAAGCGATGGCCTACTTACACATTTTTTTTGGCCACTGACAATCCTTGGCACATTTCTTCGCGGTTGCCCCGAATCTGAAGTGGTATTAGCAAAACGGCGGCGGATGGGAGGTAGTAAGTGGCTGTAGAAGTCGTTCGTTGGGGCGCGAGCGATTGGTGGGTGGTGGGCGGCTTTGTCGCCGCTTCGGCATGTCACGGGGTAGGCGTGTATGTCCTACGGCATTCATGTCAGCTTCGGTTGACGTTGAATAGGCATCCTCGTCGTCAGGGGTGGAGGCGTTGATGGAGGTCTTGAAGTGGCTGTCCATAAGGGCGTCGGCTTTGGTCATCAGGTCCTTTATGGGTAAACTATCGACATCGGGTATGGCAGCGCGTACAGGTTCAGGTAAACGGCGTATCCAAAGGGCACGAATTAGGTTCACCTCACGAGGAGAGCCGTCTGCGGCAGGTTGAAGACGAGCGATACTGGTCATTTCCCTGAGGGCAAGCGAAGCCCTTTGGTCCCCCAACGGTTGTTGCGAGAGCTGAAAAAGCTTTGCTATACAGGCGGTTGGCGACGGCGAGTACTGCTGCAGAAGGTATGTTTTGAGGGCGTCATACGCTATTGGGGTGTCTCCTTGTTCACAAAGCCAGTCGGATATTTCTGGGAAGGTGTCCTCGGGTATCGCAGCGAGAACATAATCCGCTTTGGTGGTTGAGCGACTCACGCCCCTGATACAGAAGTGGACTTCAGCGCGTTGAAACCAAGCAAACGCCTCTCCGGTGGCGAACGGTGAAAGTTTCAATGGGGCGGCCGCAGCGCCAACTGCTGTAGTAGAGTCCGTCTCCGTCATAGTACCAACGATGGAGGGGTGAGGGAGGTGGGGGTGGAAGGCAGTGGGAGCGAGTCGATTTCCGGGGTCACCAATGTGACGGCGCCGAGTAAGGTTGTGAACTCAAAGGCAGGTTGGAAACGACTGAGTTATATTATTGTAGAACACTCTCCTTATATACAAAACCTCAAGGCAACAGGTAATAACAAGTTCACAAGACAGACAATATTACAGAGGAAAAACCAGACATGAATTTTCATGTTCGTTTTAGTGCGAGGGAAGAGCGAAGATACAAGCATAATATATAGAAAAGGAATTATGTACAATTGCGTGAAATACGGTTGGTACAATGGTATGAGACGATGACCGATGTTTTAACATACACCGCAGTTGCAACAGGCGTCTCAATGCGAACGGTTCAACTCCTCAAACAATTGAATTTGACATTATGTGATGGTAAATTTTGCTCACCTAAGCCCAAAAAGAGAACATCTATAGTTGTAGATAAGGTTGACAATTTTGACAGGGAATTTATAAAGAGAGAGATCCTTTCTTTCTATGAGAGAGGGGGACTACCCACGATATTCTCCTTGTTAGAAAGAATAAATTTCAGAGGTTCAAGGAGTTCTCTATATAAATTTCTTAGAAGTATGGGATTTAAGTTTAGAAATGTAATGAGTGGGAGAAAATTCTTAATGGAGAGAAGTGACATTATTAATGCCAGCAATAAATATCTTCGAGAAATAAAAAGAAACAGAGAAAGTCTAAACCCTAGACCAAAAGTATATCTAGACGAGACATGGGTAAACCAAAATCTTAGCATAGAACGGTGTTGGACAAATGAAAACGGAACAGTAGGACCTAAGCTAAAATCTTGGAAAGGAGCAAGGTTTATAATGATACATGGTGTGGGTAGTCATGGTTTTATAGATGGAGCCTTTCTTATGTTTAAGTCCAAAAAAGGAGCCAAGGGGGATTATCATGACTCCGTGGATTGTAAAACATCTAAATTTTGGTTTGAAAATCCGCTTCTTCCTAACATAAATAATCATTCCCTAATTATTATGGATAATGCTCCATATCACTCTAAAATATTAAACAAAGTTCCAACAATTAGCAACAAAAAGTGCCAAATACTTCAGTGGTTAGAGTCAAATAAGATTGATCATGATCCTGCTATTACAAAACTAGAACTGCTCAAGATATGCCAGCTTCATAAGGAAAGAGAAATATATGAAAAATATCAAATAGCTGCTAATCACGGCCACAGAGTACTAAGATTGCCACCCTATCACGACATGTTCAATCCAATAGAAATAATTTGGGTCCAAGTAAAAACAAATTAAAAAAGGGAATTCTCATAGTAGCCAGTCTTTGAAAAATTTTGAAAAAATTACACAGGTAGCAATTAATCATATAACCCCACAGCACTGGCAAAATGCTATGAGGCATGTGAGGAAAATTGAAACTGACTATCGAACCAAGGATGCAGCTCTTGACCATTTGCTTGATCAATTCATCATTAATATAGAGTCTGATGAACGCATGAGTGAAGATGAAATGTGTGTATAAATAAAATTAGTTCCATTTGATTATGTGGGAATATATGAATAACATTCTTTAATTCATTATTGGTATTTTTATTTAACTACCATTACATAAACATCAGAACAATCTAATGTTGTTTTATGTGTTGTATGTATTAATATTATTGTGTGTATTTTGACTTTCAACATTGAAAACAAATTTATTTTGTTTTAGATTGATTGATTGATTGATTTAAAGTTTTCAGGCATCCTGTTTTGATTTAGAAAGGTCGAAATAATTAGGTAGTATTTTTTCTCAATTATAGGATCTATATTTCTGTTTATGATTTTGACTTCATATGAAAATTGTAAAATATGTTTTGTAACTTACGTCAGTAAGTATGTAAATAATAATAACAACATAAATTATATGCTGTGTAGCAAGTAGGCCTATAGCCTATTTTGTAAACCTGTTCAGTAGCTCTACACTATTTTAATGAGACTAGCACGCGCTTCCCTTCTGCCGACATTCTCCACAGATGTTAAGAAATAAGGAATCGTAGTGCGGATATCCCAAATATGAAAGAAGGGATATCGGGGAAAACAGATAAATATTAGGTGAGGAACAGGAATGTAGGATAATACTGAGCAGAATATTACGAAGAGAGAAATTGCAAGACTATTTAATCTGAAATGAATAGACCGAACCATATTACGAAAAAAAAAATGCGTCTATGAAAGTCAGCGGGGATTGTTTTCCCTTCAGGCCGCTGCAAGCTGTTCTTTTACCTCATCGCAAGTTTTCTCAAATATTGTGTTTTATTAATTCCATGCTTTTGGTAAATTCTGGTATTCAAAGAAAGTTTATAATAACATGTTCAACTTATGGTGAGTGTAATTTATCCCAATTTATTGTACCAACCGTGTTTCACACAATTGTACATAATTCCTTTTGTATATATTATGCTTGTATCTTCTCTCCTCCCTCGCACTAAAAAGAACCTGAATGATCATGTCTCCGGTTTTGCTCTGTATCATTGTCTGTCTCTCGAACATGTCACGTCCTGTTGCCTTGAGGTTTTGTATATAAAGCAGTGTTCCTTAATAAATAACTCAGTCGTTTCCAATCTGCCTTTGAGTTCACACCCTTACTCGGCACCGTCACATTGGTGACCCCGGAAGTCGACTCGCTCCCACTGCCTTCCACCCCCACCTCTCTTGTCCTCCATCGTTGGTACTATGACGGAGACAGACTCTACTGCAGTTGGCGCCGCGGCCACACCATTGAAACTTTCACCGTTCGCCAGCAGAGAAGCGTTCGCTTGGTTTCAACGTGCTGAAGTCCACTTTCGTATCAGGGGCGTGACTCGCTCAACCACCAAAGCGGATTATGTTCTCGCGGCGATACCCGAGGACACCTTCCCAGAAATATCCGACTGGCTTTGTGAACAAGGAGACACCCTAATAGCGTATGACGCCCTCAAATCATACCTTCTGCAGCAGTACTCGCCGTCGCCAGCCGCCCGTATAGCAAAGCTTTTTCAGCTCTCGCTCTCGCAACAACCGTTGGGGGACCAAAGGGCTTCGCTTGCCCTCAGGGAAATGACCAGTATCGCTCGCCTTCAACCTGCCGCAGACGGCTCTCCTTAAGAGGTGAACCTACTCCGTGCCCTTTGGATACGCCGTTTACCTGAACCTGTGCGCGCTGCCATACCCGATGTCGATAGTTTACCCATAAAGGACTTGATGACCAAAGCCGACGCCGTTATGGACAGCCACTTCAAGACCTCCATCAACGCCTCCACCCCTGACGATGAGGATGCCTATTCAACGTCAACCGAAGCTGACATGAATGCCGTAGGACATACACGCCTACCCCGTGACGTGCCGAAGCGACGACAAAGCCGCCCACCACCCACCAATCGCTCGCGCCCCAACGAACGACTTCTACAGCCACTTACTACCTCCCATCCGCCGCAGTTTTGCTACTACCACTTCAGATTCGGGGCAACCACGAGGAACTGTGCCAATGATTGTCAGTGGCCAAAAAACGTGTAAGTAGGCCATTGCTTGTGGCGGTGGCCTCCCATGTTTCTAATCTTTTCTTTTTACAGGATGCAGGAACGGTCGTGCGATTTTTGGTAGACACGGGTGCTTGTCGTTCTCTTTTGCCAAAGAAACTCTTCAAGGCACGACGTAGTCTGTCTACATCTGCCGACGTCCGCTTGGTAGCTGCCAACGGATCTGCGATACCCACCTACGGTTACGAGAGCCTCACATTATCGTTCGGAAACGGTAAATTCAATTGGAAGTTTCTCGTTGCTGACATCACAATGCCAATCCTCGGTGCGGATTTCCTCTCTCATTTCCACCTTCTGGTCGATGTCGCCCACCGACGATTGGTCAACGCAGACTCGTACTTGTCGACACCTCTTCAATCCGCCCCCTCTAACCTCGCTCTCCTCATCAGCGCACCCACGGATGCCTACGCCCACCTCCTCACGTCGTACCCGGAAGTTTTCCATCCAGAACTTCGCCAAACGCCCACGGTTCCTGCCAAGCACGGTATTTATCACCATATCAAGACGACGGGACCCCCAGTCTTCGCAAAATTCAGACGTCTGACACCGGAACGATTGGCAGCCGCCAAACAGACGTTTGCCGAAATGGAGAAAATGGGCCTTTGCCAAAAGGCCTCCAGCCCATGGTCGTCACCCTTACACATCGTTCTAAAGAAAGACGGCTCCCTCCGTCCGTGCGGGGATTACAGGCGCCTGAACATGCAAACAGAACCGGATCACTACCCCCTCCCAAACATTGCCGATGTAACCTCCTACCTTTACAAAGCGAAGGTTTTCTCTACACTCGACCTCCTGAAGGGGTATTATCAGGTGCCTATGAACCCAGAAGACATCCCCAAGACCACCATCACCACTCCGCTTGGCACATACACCTTCAATTACTCTTATTTTGGCCTTCGTAATGCTGGGGCAACATTTCAACGTCTCATGGATGGCATCTTAGGGGACCTCCCTTTCTGTGTATGTTATGTGGACGACATACTTGTTTTCTCCTCCTCAAAAGAGGAACACCTCCGTCACCTGCGCATCGTGCTCGACCGCCTGCAACAAAACAGCCTTGTAGTTCGGTACGACAAGTGTACCTTTGGCGCCAACGAAGTGTCGTTCTTAGGGCACCGTATCACTCCTGAAGGAGTCCATCCCCTCCCTGAGAAGGTAGCAGCCATTCAGAATTTCCCCACGCCCTCGACCGTCAAAGCTCTGCAGGAATTCTTGGGCATGATCAACTATTATCACCTTTTTCTGCCAGCCATTGCAGCCACTCTTGCTGTCCTCTACGCCTCCCTCAAGGGCAAGCCAAAGGACTTGAAGTGGGGTCCCCTTCAAGAAGCAGCCTTCTGCAATGTAAAGAAGGCCCTATCAACTGCTGCGGCTCTCACTTTTCCTATCCCACACGGCCCTCTCCTTCTCTCCACCGTTGCCAGCGACGTCGCTATTGGTGCAGTACTCGAGCAGGTGGTCAAAGGCTCGCCCCGCCCATTGGCCTTCTTCAGCAGAAAACTGTCCAAGGCAGAATCAGGTTATTCTACCTTCGATCGAGAATTGCTGGCAGTGCACTTGGCTGTCCGTCACTTTCGCCATTTCTTAGAAGGTACGCCCTTCGTCATTCGCTCAGACCACATGCCTCTGGTGCACGCCTTTACTCGACAGTCTGACGCTTGGTCCGCCCGTCAACGCCGACATCTCTCCGCCGTGGCTGAATACAATTGCACCCTTCAATACGTCCCTGGGAAAATGAATCCCGTTGCCGATGCCTTGTCAAGAAACACGTTGGCTGCCGTTCAACTGGGGTTGGATTACAATGCCCTGGCTGAAGCCCAACGACAGGATCCAGAGTATCAAGCTTGTAGGACATCCTGCACGTCCCATCGTTGGGAGGATTTTCCCCTCGAAGAATCCAACACCACCCTCCTCTGTGACGTCAGTACTTTCAGACCGCGACCTTGGATTCCTGCTCCCATGCGCCGACAGGTGTTTGATTTCATCCACGGCCTTTCACATCCCTCGTGCCGTTCTACTGCACAGCTGCTGAAGGCAAAGTTCATTTGGCACGGCATTTCTAAGGATGCTAAGAATTGGGTCCGTGCCTGTACTTCTTGCCAAACTTCCAAAGTACATCGACACACGGATTCAGGAGTGGGCACCTTTCCTCAACCTCAGCGTCGTTTCCCACACATTCACGTCGACGTTGTAGGCCCCCTACCCACATCACAAGGACATCGTCACCTGTTTACCGTCATCGACCGCTCCACTCGTTGGCCTGAAGCCATTCCCTTGGAAACTACAACGTCCGCCTCATGTACATCTGCCTTACTCTCTGGATGGATTTCAAGATTCGGTATCCCTGAGCATATTACTTCTGACAGGGGAACCACTTTCTCCTCTCAATTGTGGACGTCATTAGCGAATCTCCTGGGCATCACCCTACATCAGACAACGGCCTACAACCCCGCTGCCAATGGAATGGTTGAACGTTTTCATCGCACCCTCAAAGCAGCTTTGATGTCCCGCTGCAAGGATTGCAACTGGTTTACTCAGCTTCCCTGGGTCCTCCTTGGACTAAGGACCACTCCTAAAGACGCCCTCGACGTCTCGGCAGCCGAAATGGTGTATGGCGACCCGTTGGTCGTCCCTGCCGAGTTTTTTCCTTCTACAACCTCCTCCGACGATCTCCAGCGCATACGTCACGTCGTGGGAAAATTTACTCCGTGCCGCCAGACTTACAAGCCCCCAGCGAAGCATCACATACCAACGGACTTGCACTCTGCAACGCACGTCTTCCTGCGCAACGACACCAGTAAGCCACCACTAACGCCCCCTTACACGGGCCCTTTCCTTGTAATCCGACGCAGTCCGAAAGCATTCCTCCTAAACATTCGGGGCAAAGAAGACTGGGTCTCCATTGATTGTCTAAAACCTGCTTATCTTTTGCCAGATGACCCGCCTAGAGTTCGTCTCTCTAGATCAGGGTGCCCTATTGAACATGTACAGTATGTCATTTTTAGGGGGGGAGCCATGTACCAACCGTGTTTCACACAATTGTACATAATTCCTTTTGTATATATTATGCTTGTATCTTCGCTTCTCCCTCGCACTAAAAAGAACCTGAATGATCATGTCTCCGGTTTTGCTCTGTATCATTGTCTGTCTCTCGAACATGTCACGTCCTGTTGCCTTGAGGTTTTGTATATAAAGCAGTGTTCCTTAATAAATAACTCAGTCGTTTCCAATCTGCCTTTGAGTTCACACCCTTACTCGGCACCGTCACATTATGTTAAAATATGTGAAAAATTACAAAATTACAAATCGTGCATCCAAAAATAAGCTGCTGTCGTTGCCTTCGGTGCATTATGTTATTAAATTTAGACATACAATGACGATACTTTATAATATACTTATTCTTTCACATTGTTTATTGACAAAACATATATCTGATGGAGAAATATAGGTTAGTAAATAAGTTTTGATTCACATTACTTGATAAATATTTAAGAACAGGAACCTTTCCGAGCTAAAAGGGCACACCTGTGAGTCGGTGCAAATATGCACCACTGAAAAAAATAGACTGTAGGTGACCTTAATGCCCTGCATAAAAATTTTGAAAATAAAAAGCGTTCAAAGAACATTGGGTTTGTCATGTACAGCATTGATAATTCTTTTGAACACATTTCTGTTTTCAGGAAGTGACAGATTTGACTATGCCCTGCTATTCAATATGTTTGGGTATGAAGCTTTTTGTCCATTTGTTAGTAACTTAGTAAGTGAATATTTTGCTCTTGAAGTGAGTCCGGGCATACAAATGACAACTTTCAGTTAAAAACGGAAAAGATTAACTATCAAGAATGATGAAAGGGTTTCATTTATGGCTAAAGTTTCCGAGTGGTATAAGGACTACAAAGTTGTAAATGGACATGGAAATGATGAAAATGTGTTCCTGGATGATTTGATTAATGTAATAGATTCCATATTGCACATGAAGGTGAAAACCGAGAACTGTTCTATCATGAATTATAGAGGAGCAAAGTATTATGATGACAAAAAAATAAAGGGTTGGATTAATCTTTTAATAAAAGCACAAAGGAAGTGAATATGAATCCTAATGATGCAAGTAGTTGAGAGGCAATTATTCCAATCGCAGAAGGTACTTCGGAAATACGAAAAAAGTAAGAGGAAAATAATTCGAAAGATTTTTTAGAGTAGGTATCTTTTATGAAGTCACTAAGTGGTGTATGGAATAAAGTGAGAGGAGTCAGAAGGAAAGATTTTGCGTATCAGAACCCAAAAGGAATGGTAAATGAACTAATGAAGAAATGGGCATCTGCCTTTAGCTTTATTAATTTACCAAATAATGTTCAGAGTACTTTACGTAACAATCGTTCAAGGACATATCAGTTGGTAAGACTGTAAATGGATATGCTGGGTGAGACTAGTTTGCCTTTTACAAAAGATGAATTGTCGTTTGGAAATAAAACAGTTAGGTCAACTGCTCCTGGGGAAGAAGGGGTAACATTTGAAATAATTAATTGACTTTTTATGATGGAAGATGACCCACTACTTGCTTTGATCAATCTTTTTTTTTTCTTTTTTTAGAAAATAGCAAGTTACCCATTAGGTGGAAATTTACATTACTTGTACCTATGCCTAAAAGTGAAGGGGAATATCGACCCATATTAACATCTTGCATAAGTAAAATAATAGAAAGAAGGGTTCTTAATAGGCTAAAATTTGTTATTGGTGATCAGTCTTCTCAAAATCTGTATGGTTCTATTAACCCTGGAACGGTACGGTGGGTCGTCCGCGACCCCGAGCGTCAAAAAAAAAGAAGTTTTTCTCACGTGACTCACCCCCGTGACTGAATTTGTGGGTGATCGACCTGCAGTAGGTGTCTCGCCTACACGCTCTAGTAGTGTCCAGATGTGCATTGCTGTAGCTGTACTCCTTCCCCGATTTCTGAGACGCGTCGGGGTCGAGCGCGACCAAGTTTACCCTTCTAAGGTAATTTGCATTATTATCAAAGTTATTAAGTATTATGAAATTGTCGTAGAATAGTGCAACTTGTATAGGTTATCAGTTGTGGAAAGTCTTGGTGGATTGTTTGGCTACCATGTGCATGATTTTTTTTTTAGTTAAAATGTCGTTCATCACCACGAGGACCATTTTACCGCGAGTGCCCCTTTTTCATTTTTTTTAATTTTTTTGCCAAGTCATTTTTCCGTAAGATATTGCCAAATAGTGTTGTAAAACTTTTGCTTTTTTAGTGTTGGAAAGTGTGTCTAGATGATCTGGCTACCCATGCGTGACTTTGTTTTTGTCAGATACGACGTAGTTATTGGTATATGGGGTATTTAACTGCGGTTGCCAGTTTCTGTTTTTTTTCAATATTTGTAAAAATTTACTACGTAGTAAGGAATTGCCGTATATTATTGATTTTTTTTTTCATGTTTATGTGTTAGGAAGTGTGCCTTGATGGTTGGGCTAACACGTGCATGTCTTTTTTTTTACCTGAGATGCCGTATATTAGAATGTTGGGAATTTTTCCGCGAGTGCCCCTTTTTATTTGTTTTGCATTTTTTTGCTTAGTCATGTTACCGTAAGGAATTGGCAAGTAGTGTCGCAAAACTTATATTTTTATAGTTTTGGAAAGTTTTTCTAGATGATCTGGCTACCCATGCCTATCTTTTTTTTAGCCAGATATACCATATATATAGGTATGTGTTCGATTTTCCTGTGATTGCCATTTTTTCGTTTTTTCCCATTTCTTTCAAAATTACTACGTACTAAGGAACTATCACAGAGTAATGATTCATTTAGATGTTTATTTGTTGGAAAATGGGCCTTGATGGTTTGCCTAGCACGTGGCGGAAATTGTTTTTTCTGAAATGCGTATAATAAAATGTTGGCCATTTTTCCGCGAGTGCCCCTTTTTATTTGTTTTGCATTTTTTTACTTAGTCATGTTACCGTAAGGAATTGGCAAGAAGTGTCGCAAAACTTATATTTTTATAGTGTTGGAAAGTGTTTCTAGATGATCTGGCTACCCATGCCTATCTTTCTTTTTAGCCAGATATGGCGTATATATAGGTATGTGTTCGATTTTCCTGTGATTGCCATTTTTTCGTTTTTTCCCATTTCTTTCAAAATTACTACGTACTAAGGAACTATCACAGAGTAATGATTCTTTTGAAATGTGCCTTGATGGTTTTTCTAGCACGTGGCTTAATTTTTTTTTTTTTCTGAAATGCCGTATATTAGAATGGCCATTTTTCCGCGAGTGCCCCTTTTTATTTGTTTTGCATTTTTTTGCTTAGTCATGTTACCGTAAGGAATTGGCAAGTAGTGTTGCAAAACTTATATTTTTATAGTGTTGGAAAGTGTTTCTAGATGATCTGGCTACCCATGCCTATCTTTTTTTTAGCCAGATATGGCGTATATATAGGTATGTGTTCAATTTTCCTGCGATTGCCACTTTTTCGTTTTTTCCCATTTTTTTCAAAATTACTACGTACTAAGGAACTATCACAGAGTAATGATTCATCTATATGTTTATTTGTCGGAAAATTTTGTTTACTTCTTTTTTGATTGAATATCATCAAATTTTTTTACCTAAAATATTATATTGTTTTACATTTTTTTTTCGATTTTATTTCCCTTCAAAAAAAATTTATTGGGTCAGAATTTTAATTTTATAGTCGTAAAATAATCGACTATTATCCAGCAACCCACCATACAATTTTTATGCATATCCAAGAATAATTAGATTAGTAAATAACACATTGAAATTGACATACCCTTCCTACATTTCAAGTGGCAGATTAGGGAGTCTGAGTCAGTGTGGTTGGCGGCCATTTTGTGGACATATCCGAAGCGTAAGTTGCCCTATCTATATATATTCTTGTTCCCTATAGAATTTGTGATATTTTGGTATATTTTTACCTGCATAAATATCATATTATATATTAAATATATGTATTTTTGTACGAAATTTCTAAGTACTCAAAAAATTACCTTTAGATATGGCCCCTGATATAAATGTAATTTACAAAATAATGAAGATTTTTTTACTTATTTCTATTTTAGGATAACATGTTTATTCCCTAAAAAAATTAGCCACTTCCTATTTCATTTGGTTACCCAAAAAAATTCATGAAATTTGGACAAATGTTTTTGGCCAAAAAAAGTTACCCTTTTTTTCTCATTTCAGATCTTCACCTCCATGGGTCTGACTTCATCCACTATACATCAAGATGTGTCCTAAACATTCAAGAATCAATTCCTAAAAGGATTTGTGTATATATGTATAAACTTTTTTTTATGAATTTTTATGTAAGGTCTTTTTTTTCTACTTAATTTTTTAAAATATTTATAATAAATAGTTTTTCTGCAGATGAGTAGTATCTATCTTTAGTTGTTTTAAGCATTCATTGAAGTTTTTTTTTGGCAAAAGAAAAAAGGAGGTTACTGCAAAAACTGATTTTTCAAGAATTTTCTTTGGCGTCGGGGTCGCGCGCGTCCGAGTATACCCTTAAAGGGGTGTCCGATGAGCGTACTTATCCAGGGTTAAGGAAAAGATTACAACAAATTGTTTAAAGAGTGCTGTGCAATACCAACGTAAAATACAGCGCATTTACCGATCTCAAGGGAGCATTTGACAGAGCAAATAAAGATGTCATACTCGAAGAGCTTGTAAATAAAGGCACCAGGGGATCATTGCTGAAGTTATTTAAGTGGAAGGAGGGTCAAGGTTTAGATTCAAGGGCACGAGTCTGAAGAAATGGATATGGAATTGAGTACGCCACAGGGGGGAGTGTCATGTCCAACTCTATTTAATGTTCTTATGGATCGAATTGCAAGGCACACTTTTCCTGAAGGCACAGAAGTTGTAATATATGCTGATGACATAATGACCCAGTGCACAAATGAGTTTGTTATGAAAGAGGCTTTAGCTGAACTATATAATTTATGATTACACATGGGATTAGTTATTAATGAGAATAAAAGTAAAATTCCATCACGTTATCCAATTAGAAATGAGATATCATTTAATGGAAAGCAGTTGGAAATGGTGAGAAGTTATAAATATCTTGGAATATAAGTTGGCTTTCAAAAAAGTATGGATGAGGTCAATTATGTTAGAAATATTGGTCTGACAAGATTGAGACCATTGCAGGTATTGACTAACCGAGGCAATGGTGCTGGTTTACCTGTATTGAGAATGTTGTACAAAAGCACGGTTTGTTCAATTATTGATTATGCAGCCCCAGTGTTAATTAGCTAATCAGAAAGAGAATTAGAGAATTTGGATATAATACAAAATAAAGCAATGCGCATAATACTAGGCTGTACCATGAGCAAACATATTGAGATCATGGTAATGAAGTTGGATCTTCCAAGTATCTCTAAGATAGTTCAAGAAATGGTGTGTGCAGCAGTTGTCCAAAGTATAAGGAGGGGGGATGAGATTTTAAAAGAGGCCTTTGATATGTCTTGTTAACTATAGAATGTCGAATACACCTATTTGTCATTTGAGAAAGCTATATAGAATTCTTATAATATGACGGTATTAAATACTGTGCTGAAATAGAAAGAGTAATATGCCCAAAGACATGGTTGGTTATGTTGTAGGTTAAATATATGTATATGTAACTTAATCTATGAGAAGAGCGAGTGTCAAACGTTCAAGTTAAGACACTTTCATAGTAAATTAGATAAGTTACCTAAGTGTAATACCATTATTTTATATTGTGATGGATCTGAACATGGTAATAAAGTTGGTTGTTGTGTAATTGTACGTGAATATTATGAAAATGATCTTATTGTCGATGAAATGTTGTCTAAGAGGATTGAAGATGAAACATCATCTTCGGTAGCAGAGTTACATGCTATACACGACGGTCACAAAATGGTTGTTAATACAATGAAAGATATGTTTGTATTTGTTGATTCCCAGAGTGCCATTTTAGCTTTAAATAGCAAAACACCAACAAGTAGCGAGGTGGTTGCTTTCTGTAAAGGGTTGGTTTGTCGACTTCATGAGAAAGGAATAACTGTAAAGTTCTTTTTGGTTTCCATCTCATAGTGGTATTCTAATAACTGAAGTTACTGACAATCTGGCTAAGAAGGCCACGCAAAAACCTTGCAATGGCATAGAAAGCTCTATGAGTCTTAATGAAATAAAAAGAGGAATGCAAATGAAACAAGAAGCTTGGGGAACAAAAAAGGCTCTATAGATTTTAGAAGAGGGGAGCTTGAGTATGAGACATTATTTGTGTTAATGAAAATAGTAATGTACCTATGGTAAGGACCTTTCGCAAGTTGATACTTTTGTTATGAGAATGAGGTTGCGCTATAATTATTGTTCGCAATACATTGATGGTGATAAAAAAGAAAGAAAAAAAAAAGTGTTAGTTACCCGCTCAAAATAAAGGTAATTTTGTGAAGTAGTTAGAGAATCTGGTGCATTATACCGCTCAGTTCAATTCTTTTCTTTTTAAAGATAACAATTTTATTAAAGTATATTATTAACTTTTCGTTTGTATAAAGTCTGATTTATAATTTGACAAGAATATAATTGATTTGTTGAACACTTGGTAACTATAATTTTTATTTAGTGTAACATTTTCTCTTGTATAAATCATTTTTGTTTTATTTAAAGAATTACTTTTTTGTTACAATTTTTATTGCCTGTATTCTGCTAATTTTTCTGGGGTGGATATAGCAGCATGCTACTACATTCCATTTGATGTTTATCAATAATTATTTTTAGTTTGAATTAGAATTTGAATATAAATTCTTCTCCAGGTCAGCTAATGTATTGTTGCTTCATAAAGTCTAGAAAATAAAACAATAATGCAACTTTTAAATTAGACTTTAGACACATATTAAGAGAATTTCATTTTAAAACTAGATAGACAAAAGTCATATTTTTTTATGTTTTACGGGTTGAGGTTGAAGGCGAATAGCTCTATACACCTTAGAAAAGAAAGATGAGGAAAAAAGATGAAAAAAGAAAAATATAAAATCAGGGGCATAACTGAGAAATGATTCTTGAAATAGATTCATATTTTCATGACAGAGATTTTCCTAAAGTAGCCAACTAATAAGTTGAATTCCAAGAGTGTTTGGCTGATCACTACTGAAATAGGTTGATCATTGTTCTTACTTTATCTTATTTTCTAAAATATCTTTGTATGGAAAACCACTTTTTACTCAACATAAAAATATAGATAAATTCTACCTCATCAGCTGTTTCCTCTGAACGTAATAAACGAGAAATCATTGGTGACTTGACCAGTCCTTAAGGAACTCTGCGATTTCCTATACAAATCTAGTTCACTCCCTGTGTTTCTAAAGACCAATATTAATTTATTTTCAGCAAGAAATTTGATCTGAAGATTGATGAAGGACATCACGGAAATAGAAGGATAATGAAGGAGAGTTACCCCTTTTTCAGGAATTATTTTTTCATAATAGTTTGCATTAAGATTGAACAAGATGCGTGTCATTTGAGGACTGCTAATTTGATGAATTTCTTCCATTCCTAACATCTCAAAATTGCAAGATTATTCAGGAATACTTAAAACTGCTGGTTTAATAAGGTGAAACAGATGAAATTCCACAATACCGGAATATATGGAAGAATATAGTTCTTCGTTTTAATTATCAGAATATGAATAATCCATCACTGCAACGACTAGTGATGTGAATCAAAAATTTATACCCCATTTCAATTTTGACTTTTGATTTGACCAATAACCTCCCAGTGATGTTTTGATACAAAGCAATTTATATGTCTATATCTCGAGTGGAAATATGATGCAATAAACATGATAGATGGTCAGTATCCAATCATATTCCAATTACAGCAAGCTAAACCTCAGTTACAAGGCTGGTTTGATTAATTAAAAGAAGTATTGTGAAATATAGATGAAAAAGGTAATATAATCAGAAGCAAATCGATCCGAATATGTCTTATATTTAGCTGTTCTTTGCAAAGTTTAAGATAATATCAAATTCAGAATACAACTGTAAAAGGAATGAAAGAAAGCGCACTGATGCTCTCTCTCTCTCTCTCTCTCTCTCTCTCTCTCTCTCTCTCTCTCTCTCTCTCTCTCTCTCTCTCTCTCTCTCTCTCTCTCTCTCTCTCTCTAAAACATGTAGGTGGTAGTCGTGGAAGGCCTTCCCTTCAGAATGTCAGGATAGAGCTTGAGTGGACAGCTTGGGGCGTTGCTTGGAGGTTCTCATGGTGGTCATAGATGCAGGTATCTTGCTTGTCTGAATTGAACACTTGTAGAACCGCCACTGAGAACCGCACACAGTCTATGCAGTCACATGTGATATTGTGAAAAATTATATTGTGGTCAATGACTACATCACTGGAACACATTGTCTGGTAAAGTAGCTTGGGTTTGTAGGCATAGTATTGTGCATACTTTATACAGTAACACACAAGGTTGCATTTAGGTACTGTTGCCTGCAATGGCTGTCTTCAAGAAGATATATTACACTTGCTCCGTCTTCAAGACCAGGAGCTAGATGGAGAGAGTAAGACTTTTCTATGAGATCCACTGAATATTAAGGCTTCGTGGCTCTATATATATGAATCCAAGTAGGTCTTATTGGCTGGGAAGGCCCCATGGGTGAAG
>NC_090747.1:12000781-12005781 GCF_036898095.1 Palaemon carinicauda
CTTCAAAATCTTTCCATTTTCTCGTTAGGTCTTCAAACGCTCTTCGATTTTAAATTTTCATTGCATTTATATGTTTTTTCTAATATACTTCTCTGTATATCACCAAATGGTTGATCTTCTATTTCCAATAGGGAGTTCGTTATCTTTCATTTCGGAATGACTTGTTCTTCCCAGCATTCATGAAGAAATCGCAGGTGTTCTTTAGTAGTATGAGTGCATGTGAGGGCGTCTGCAAATTCTCTAATAATGTATACCAAGATAGGAAAGGTCGTAGAGAAAGTCTGGAAGGAGTACGTGGTATCCATTTATGCGTAAAATCACAGGGAAACGTGATATCTCAGATGCAGAAGAACCACAGGGAAAATAAAAATACGAAATATAAGATTAAGTCCTGACTAGTTTCGTGATACTTCTTCAGAGGTCTGATTTATTGAGAGAGGTTTTTTTTACAGTTTATAGGGAAAGTAAACGTACGAATATACATATAGAAGCTTATAGAACAATGACACGCCCATACCAGCTACCTGGGGTGTGATCAGGTGTTTACTGGGCGGAGATCAAACCTCATTAGACACCTGCCAAAAGGGGTCATTTCTGGTAACCGGTAAATTCTTATTTTGACTTTTAATACAGTTTATTTATATGAATAACGGTAGCCTTATATATAAATAAATACACAAGCAAAACTATATCCATTCTTAGAATATTGTACTAATATTATTTTTTTCCCTTACAGGACAGGAAGCTATGGAGGTATACGTGCTACAACATTCATCACCATACACTTTCCTACACACGATAGAAATTATTATCTGCTACTCTTTGCCTTCCAAGAATATCATATTAGATGGCTTTTACTTGGACAGTATCAGAAATCTTGAACTTTCAGTTGTTGATGAACATTTCGTTTTCAACAAGTTATTCAAACAGCTTTATGGATTAATATATTCTTGTGCCTCTTGGAAGAAATATACCTTGGTGTCACAAAAAAAAAACCCACCCCCCTTTTTTTTACTAGATAGGTTGACGATACTTTTTTTTCCGGTTTAGAGACAAATCACATTGTGACATGCTTTTGGATTATGTCAATAAAATTAACTCAAATATGGAGATAGGAAGTGATAATCAGTTATCATTTCTTAACATATATTTATTTTACACTCCAGTATAGGATTTTTTACAGATATTTCAAGAAAAAAAAGACATTCATAGTTTTGCATTTTAATGTTCTTTTTTTTTCAGAAATTGTTCCTGTTCAATTTAAGATTAACTCTATTAAATCACTTTATTTATTGCATAAATTCCACCCTTTGGCCGAATTATTAATAAATTTCTTAATTTCAAATGATGCTTAGGTTGCACACACGACAAGACACTATCGAGCTTGATAGGGACTCGAGCCCCAGTCCGGTAGATCGCATGGCAGGGACATTTCCAGTGATCTAGACAAGCCTATTTCATTTTTATAGGTATTTAAAAAGATTAAATAACAACAAAAGTAACACCGAAAGCTTCATTCTTTTACTTGTTAAGTAACAAATACTCAGGCTGTTGTATACATACAAACAAAAACACACACACACACACTGACACACTCTCAATTTGATAATGTTATAATCAGCAGGATTTATCAAGAAGCCTTAATTATGAAAGTGAAAATTATTAAGGAATAATGAACAATGTAATCGCAAGATTCACTTTGCTTAATTAGGATAAGCAGTTAAGCGATGCGAGGTTAGAATAAGTACAAAGTTTAACCAAAACCAGTATTTTTCTACTCAAAACAAAACATTAAGTCAATTTTGACATTCTGAAAGGAGCTACTTATGTTGGTTTCAAGTTTATATAAAAAGAAAAAAAAAATATTACTAAATATTTCAGGCGCAGGGACACCCTCCCAAAGTTGATGGGGAGTAGACGCTTGATTCCATTTCCTTAATTAGGTTGATGTCTCAAACTCTGGTGGTTTCGGTTTCACATTATTCAGAAGTATAGTTCATTAGTTATATTAAAAAGAAGGGCGTTCCCATACTTATGGGCCTTGAGATGGATAGTAAATGAAATAAGCATCCTGATATATGAGCGCTTACAAACGATGATGTGAAAGCGTTGTGCAGAGATCATTCAAAATCCATAATACATTGCATTGGTTGACTTGTTTATTAAGTAACTGTGCAAAAAGATTTCGAAGGGTGGAATTTTCGTGGGAGAAATTTTAGAACCACCCATTATATACAACTATGATTTCAAGGATTTAAAAAATAAATACAGTATTCACTAATCACCAAACATGTCAGAATTTTCTAGTTAATCTTCTTCAAACAGTTTATATATATATATATATATATATATATATATATATATATATAAATATTTATATATATATATATGTATATATATATATATATATATATATATATTTATATATATATATATATATATATATATATATATATATGTATATATATAAATATATATATATATATATATATATATATATATATATATATATATATATATATATATATATATATATGTATATATACATATATATATATATATATATATATATATATATATATACACACATATATATAGACACACACACATACATATATATATATATATATATATATATATATATATATATATATATATATATATATATATATATATATATATATATGTGTGTGTGTATGTGTGTGTGTGTGCGTGTGTGTGCGTGTGTGTGTGTGCGTGTGTGTGCGTGTGATGGGTTTGTGTGTGTGTGTGTGTGTGTGTGTGTGTGTGTGTGTGTGTGTGTGGGTATATGTGTTTTTCTTGGGGAGAATGCGAGATACCGATGGAATTAATTACAATTTAGTGTTGTAACAGCAATTTGATAACCAAATGAGCTCTGTAATGTAATTACGCACTCCATTAATTAGCTGAGACTTGGTTATCTTCAGAGAGGCCTCTTTAATCCAACTGTGTCTCTCTCCACAATTCACTGGTTCCATTTGTCTGGTCGTAAGCAAACAAAGACTAGATAAAGGAATCGTGTCCTCTATCTCATTCTTAAGCATTATCCTAGTTCTACTCTTTTCAGTTGTCTGTCCTACATTTCTGCTTTCTATGTGGAAATTTTCTATCATCCTTTTCAATTCTTCCGATGATTCACTAGGTATAACTATGTCATCCGTAAATCTCAAGATGTTAATATATTCCCCATTAATGTCAATGCCTTTATTTTCCAAATCTAAATACCTAAAAACTTCATCTAGGCATGCTATAAATAGTTTAAGAGTGAAGGGGTCCCCTCTCTAACTCCTTTCTTAACAGATAAGCCAGCATGCTCAATATTATTTTAATAAAAAAGACATTTAAGTGTAAATATTATTAAATATCTTTTAATTCATTTCTAAACAAACAGCAACATTTAGAATTTTATCTATTATACATTCCTTTCGCAATATTCCCTCTTATCTTGTAGTTATCCTAGCAATCACTATGTATCGAGTGCTACTATTCCTATAACCAAACAGTTACTTATGATTCTCAAATGAGAAATAATTCCTAATTCTGGATCTTCGTAATCTTCCGCTGTATAAACAAACGTTGTCAGTTGGAGGAGGTTTTAGTTTTCACGTCAAATCTCTCTCCTTGCTCTCCTTTCATTATTTTTATTTACGCAATTTTGTTTTGCCGTATTCAAATGCCTCAGTTTCTTTCATCTCGTCAAATAGAACGATTATTTAAAGGCTTGTCTCTCCCAGGTTTAAAAGTTGTCGTCACATATTTATCATTTTCTTTCAAATAGTCCTTAATTTTTTTTCTGTCCACACAATCTCTAACTTTGGTGAAATATATACTATATTACACTTAAAGAGGATAATTAAAAAATTGTTTTTCAGATAAAGTTTTGTGGGTAAAGAATATTCGTTTTATTTACGTCTTACCGAATAGTTTCTAGAGAAAGTGGCATTTCACTTTTCATAATCTCATTTTGCTTAACAAAATCCCTCCATCTCGTCTTATCCTTTTAATTTCGGCCTCGTATCCTAGGTAAAAACTTACTGCCTGTCACAAGTACATTATATTCATTAAAACTATCAAGAGGGTCATCCATGAACCTTATTTGTTGTGTTGAACACTATTTTAGCATCAAATTCATTCCCTGTCCTATATTTCGACTTTCTGTATTTCAATCTTCTATGATCTTTGCAATAGCCCCATGATTCACTGAAAAGAACTATGTCTTCTGCGAATCTTAGGTCGTTAAGGTAATGACATTAAATGTCAATTCATAAATTTTTCTCATGAATAATTTAGCAAATTATATCTTCAAGTGTTTCAACATAAGTGTAATCTGTTCCTTGTGTCTGAAGGGCTTCCATTACCGTTGAGATTTTCATATAATCAAAAGCTTAATCTATAAATGACACGCACAGGTTTTTTTTTTTTTTTTTTTTTTAACAGCTCAATTACATGGATATAGTCATTACTTGTATACTCAATACTAAAGCCTTTGTAAATATTCTATATCTTATAGATAGAAAACTTACTGGGCGGTAATTTTTAGGCGTTTTCTGTCGCCGTTATTGCATAGAAGTATATAGAAATAATTTTCAAACAATTACGTGGAAAAAAAATGTGTTGACATATACATAAATATCACAAATGCTTGTGTATATAGATATTTTTATGTGTGCTCCTATATATGTACTCATTTGATGTATATTTTATATATAAGAGCCTTATAATTACGTCTCCTTTCCTTAAAGGCATGGAAACGATCTTTGCGTAATTTGCAGGCAGTAAATTAGAGAAGTAATTTATAATTGCAGAATGAAAGTCGAATATCATCAAGAATTATAAAAAAACAACACTAACATGTGACTTATAATTATACTGATGACGTTTTTACTGGAGACCATTACGAATTGGGAAACATAATTAATCTTTATAATGCAACTATTAGATATAAGAATTTTTTAAGAACCTAGAAATTAGGTAAAATG
>NC_090747.1:12010781-12018281 GCF_036898095.1 Palaemon carinicauda
TCACCTTGGAGAAATTCCTTCTGAAGAAGATAATTGGGCAGGGTAATCCATACACCAGCTGCTCAAGGACAGCCCGGATAACAACGTCACTTGCATCGATGGAGAGAAGGAGAGATGTATTCGGCATAATGACAGTAAGAGCATAAGCGGTTGATAGGATATTCTTTGTGTTGCAGAAGGCCACGTATTGAAGGGGACCCCACTTCAGGTCTTTTCGCTCGCACTTGAGGGAGGTGTTGGCGGAGGGGTGGGGGTGGGGGGTGGGGTGGCGATGGCTTGCTGAAAACGGTGATAATAGATGATCATCCCTAAGACTACTTACAGTGCTTTGACAGAGGATGGTCCGGGGAAGTTCTGAATGGCTATTACCTTCTCAGGGAGGGGTGGATTCCATTTGAAGCTATGCTGTACCCCAGAACAATACTTTGTTGTCACCAAAGGTACACTTGTTGCACCGGACAGAAAGTACATCTTCTGGTCTGTTCCATACCTAAAGGGCGCTATATAGATTTAATTCTCGAGGAAAGCCGTCTACAGCAGGTTGTAGGTGAGTGATACAAGTCATTTCCCTGAGGGCTAGAGAAACTTTTTGGTCCTCATACGGTTAGCGAGTACTGCTTCAGGAGGTATGATTTGAGTGTGTCATAAAGTAACTGGCTTTTCTCTTTGCTTGCACAGCCAACCAGATATTTCTGGGTAGTGTCTTTGAATATAGCCGCAGGAACGTATTCTGCTTTGGTAGTTGACTGATTCACGCCTTTGATCCAAAACTAGACTTCTGCCTGCTGGAACCATGCAAATGCTTCTCCATTGGCGAAGGACTGTACGACTGTACTTTCAGTGATTTGTCATTGATAGTAGAGTAATTGTTGGAAGGTCTCGTCATCAAACAATGAGACACATCAGTGAGGGGAAAAGGTGGGAGGGAGCTGGTCAATCTGCTGGTCAGCAGTGTGCGAATGAGCAGTTAGGTGATAACTTATAGATGGCGTAAATACAACTGACTTTATCTCGAAGAAGCATGAGTATAAATACAAACCATTCCTAGCAACAACGGCATAGAAATTCAAACACAACTATTCAATTACATGCAGGAATAGAAAGGTTGTCAGTCTGATGGGAGTGTCATAACGATAATTCATAAAAGAACTAAAACACCGTTCCAGTTTACGAGGGTGCTTGATATATGTGCTGTACAAGGGTTGCACATGAGGTAATTGATTTCAATATTAGATGTATTGGTGGTTTTACTGATTTTTTTTTTATTCGGAATATTAGTTGCTTAAACGCCCAATGTTCATGGTGTTTACCTCAATATACTATATGGTTATGATAATTGGGTGGCTCTTCTTTTTTCATGCAAATGACGTCTTTTATACTTCATTGCAAATTGGATACCGAGTCTAAACAGAAATCCGGGTAGATTTAGTGTATGGAGCTTTTTATGTGTGACTAACTTTGCTAGTTAATACATGTAAGTAATAGGAATATCGTTCTTAAGATTTTTTTATTCATAGTTATTATTCTTCCTATAAATTATAGGTGGTTAATATAGAAAGCTGGGCATGATATTTCTACTGTATATGTATTCTTGTTCAGTTTCTTTTACAATTCCACAAAAAATTAAGTTTTTTTAATATTTGTGGATTCATTTTTCGTTTCAACAAATCCATCGCCCTTTATAAATTTCCTCTTTTGCTTTCTTGGACAAAACATTCAAGTTTGGTGTAATTCTTCATTACAAATCGGAATATGAAATTCTTGTAAAGTTTCGAGATTACCTATTGTTCACGTTGTTCAAGATATCTCTTTACAATAACCATACCTTGCATTCTGAACTTGAAAATGTATATGTTAGGAAGCAATATATATATATATATATATATATATATATATATATATATATATATATATATATATATATATATATATATATATATATATATATATAAATGTGTGTATATGTACATATATAAATATATATATATTTATATATATATATATATATATATATATATATATATGTGTGTATGTGTGTATATATATATATATATATATATATATATATATATATATATATATATATATATATATATATATATATATATATATGTGTGTATATATACATATATATATATACATATATATATATATATATATATATATATATATATATATATATATATATATATATATAAATATATATATATATATATATATATATATATATATATATATATATATATATATTTGAGAATTGAAAAAAAATGATTACTAATAGAATCGGTGATTTTTATTTTATGGCAGACACCATAAAGGAGAGGGAAAGCAATATTGCATTTATGGAAATAATGTCACTTTCATAAAACTTTGAAGAAATTCCTTATTGAGAATTAGAATTTTAAATCAAAACATAATTTACTTCAATACTTATATACATTAAGTTATTTATTGTGAGATTTGTTCCTGTAATTCCATTGTGTAATGGAATACTAAATTTTCCTTCAAGGAAATTCATGCTTGAATATATTTTCTCACAAATAAGTGGATCTGAAAATGGAGAGTGCTCTAAATGCAAAATTCTTTAAATTTTTAAGTTTTCTAGTATGTAATCCAAATCCAAACCTAAATACAAATCTTGTTTTTTTTTACTTAGATTTCGTAATTTTCCTTATTTGAGTTGACTCACATATGTGGCATATTTTGATTTTAAATACTCAACAGTAGATCAAAGAATAAAACTTAACATTTTCATTCCTCTAACCTTTTCCTGCAAACCAGCTATTTCAAGCTACAACTGTTTTTTTTCTTTCTTTTTTTCTTACTCCGGTAAAGACTGACAAGTTTTTTGCAGATATTATATGCTGAAAATTGATTGCTCTGATAGGAAATGGTCGCTTTCTCCTTTCTAAATATTTGGGCACGTCCTTTAAACACACCCACTTTAAAGAAATCCATTTTTTTCATGGCATCAATATCAAAGTCATAATCTGCAGATTTTTTTAATTCCCTCAGTGATGGAAAGTGAACAAACACACGTTTCTCAGAATCTCTTACAAACACCGCAAACTTTTTACAAATAACAGTACTTCTTCTAAAAGGAATACACCGGTGTTTCCCTTTTCATTGTAATTTCAGGTTAAGATTATCTAAATATTAAATTATTTAATATTTCAAATCTTTGAAACAATTTGCATGAAGTTTTAAAAAGATCAGTAAAATTTATGCGTTGACTAGTCCTTGGAAATTTAATAAAATTTAAAGATTCTGTCATATCAGTGTTGGACAATTTTTTTTTGTTTCAAGATAATGAAAAGTCTAACTAAGAGTTTAGAGCCACAAAAATGTCTTGAAAGAGCTGCATGCAACTCCCAATTCACAGGATGGTGACCCATGGAATAGTAACAAGAGAATTTCCAGTGAGCAGTGGAGTTTTCCAAAGGAATGTATTGTTACCTATGTTTATTATCCTCGTGGATTTGGAATGCAGAGAATAGTTGGGGATGGTGGAGAAGGATTGGGGAGGATGATTAAAAGGAAATTAGCTGACGTATAATATATGGATGACGCTGTCCTTATTAGCAGAACACAACAGAACTTGCAAAACTTGTTTACCAGAATGCATGAAATATCACATGAGATTAGACTCAAGATAAATAGAAGAAATTTGAAAAAGGATAATGCAATGAAAGATGAGAAATCATAGGAAGGAAAAAAAAATATGAGGTGAAATCATTTGAATATTTAGAAATTATATCTCATATAGAATCTATAGAATTTGAATTTATTGAAAGATTGAAAAAAAAGGAAATCAGACTTTGGCTAGGTTAAGTAAAATCTTGAAATCAAAATAGTCAAATTATCATGGAATGACAATGAAAGAATATCCAACAGATTTTGTAGATTTTAAAACAAAGACCTCAAAAGAAAATTGGTAGTTAAATGGCACCACTATATAAGAAATGAATCTATAAGATAGATTACTGTAGCACCTCTAATATATATGCATAATGTATACCCAGGAATTGAAAAAGAAATGCATCTTAAACGTCATTAAAATTCATTTTCGATTCTAAAACTTTCATCAAAAAAGAAAACCCTTCAAACGAGAAAGGGAATGTGTAATTCAAGAATCTAGTCCTTGGAGAAATGCTAATATTTTTATTGAAGAAAAATATATTGTAAAGGTGCCTTTGATACTTTGAGAAGAATACTGAATAATTGATGAATCCAAAAGGATTTCAGTAAAAGAGGGAATGCAACTAGGACATAATTCATCCCATCCATTAAGGCAGGCACAGCCAGAGAGATATTTTCAGTGTCTTTTCTTCTTGAAAGAGTTAAAATAGATAATCATGTATGCAATTCATAAAAATATACAAGTGTACAACAAAATACTCATATGCACACACAATATCACACACCTATACACACAAGCATATATATGTATATATATATATATATATATATATATATATATATATATATATATATATATATATATATATATATATATATATATATATATATATATATATATAGATCTTTGCACTCCCCAAGAGAGACTAGTTGACCAAAACATTCTGAATCCTTTACATTTTTAGAGTGGCCGGAGTAGAAATGTAAAAATATTGAAAATATAAATCCTTCTGTTTTTTTCCTCCATGTACCTTAGGGCATTTAGAATTTGTAGCCCTATGTACATTGAGGACGAGTTCACTAAAATTTAACAAATTGTTACAAATCTTTGTTATCCCAATTATTTCATAGAAAACTTTATGAATAAGGCTAAGAAAACATTTTATGGTGTCAAGTTAGAGAAAAAGGAAAACAAATATTTATATGCTTTGTTTGTCATTTCATGGCTGTTTATATGTTATACTCATTTAAAAAAAATATATATATATTAAGGTAGTTTTTGAATAAAATTGTACTAAAGAACGTTGATTAAGAATAGTTCTGGAAATATTAATAATATAGTACATAGTATTCCTTGTTCAGAGTGTAACTTATTCTATGGCGGCCAAACATCTAAAGGTATTTCAGTCAGACGAAAACCGCATAAGGTGGCCGTTTCTATACCCAAAGGAATATTGTTGAACCCCTTTAATCTCCTGTACCAAAGGTAGAATATTGAACCTAGGCCCTGCACCATTTTCCGTTAATCTGGTATTATCCATTTATCTAAAATCTGACTTTTCTGGAATATTAAGAAATTGACAGCTGATGGATCCTTCATTAATCCTTTCTCCTTCCTATGATATTTCATCTTCCATTGCATATTCCGTTCTCATGATCTGTCGTATTTCTATTAATTTTGAGACTAACCTCGTGTAATATTTCATGCATTTTGGTAAGGAAACATTGCAAATCTTGTGGTGTTTTGCTAATATGGACAGCATTATCAGTATACACTAGGTCCGCAAATTTCCTATTACTAATCCAATTCTATACTTCTCCTCCATCTCCAACTTTGCTACGCTTACAACATCCATGAGGAGCATAAAGAGCATAGGTGACAACACATTCCCCTGGAGTACTCCGTTGTTCACTAAAAATTATTGATAGAACTCCACCAAAATTAGCTTTGCTTGTGCTATGCTCGTGATCGGATTTAATAAAATTTACATATTTCCGAGGGATTCCATGATATTGCAGGATTCTCATGAAAGTTACTGGTGTAAACTATCAAAAGTTTTTATTATATTCCACAAATGCCATCAAACTTGGAATTTTTATTCTACGCATTGCTGGTCAGTTCAACTATTACCTTCCTTAAATCCTGCTTGTTCATCTCCCAGCTTTTCATTAATCTTGCTATAAATATTCATGACAACTGCAATTCTATAAGGAAAAGAATAAAAATATAGGGAAAAGAATGTATTCTTTTCATGACCAAAATGAGAGGACATATTCAGGTAGAGAGTGAGAGATTCCTTTCTTTTAATTTTACATAACTAACTAAGATAACATGGATTTTCCTTCCAAATAGATCTGGCACAATCTTATCGTATGTGAATATTTAATTAAGATATTAAAGACTTCCATTTTTCAACTTTAAATATAATTATTTTCGAAAAAATTAATCATATATGAGAACATAATTTTCAGAAGAATTTTTGGTAAATAATATTCTTCCAATATTATTAATAATAAGATTTATGTTCATAATAAGGTAGCCAAAAAAAAAAAGAGAGAGAGAGAGAGAGAGAGAGAGAGAGAGAGAGAGAGAGAGAGAGAGAGAGAGAGAGAGAGAGAGAGAGAGAGAGAGATGTTGGATATTGAACTAGGAACAAATCTCTCAAACGCCATGATGTTTCCTTTAAACTCCTCTTGTCTCAGCCAAGACTGTATATTCATGTTGTTGTTTATTTAAAAATGTGCTTAAGTAATAAGCTTTTTACTTTTAGGATATTTCGCCAACGTTCTAACAAAAATTACTTCCATATTTGCATTTAAATCTTTTTCTTTGGCTATGAATTATATATTATTTTTTTCACTATCTTCCTGCCTGCTTGTCAGCCACACGTTACTCATCCATCCCTTTTAAGATATGCAAACTGAAACGGTGTCGTTAGCCACAGTATTGTCCCCCTTGGTTCTAAGCTTTTTCAGATAAGTTTACCTTTACCTATCACTGGCGGGGGGTGGGTGAAATTACGTTTAGAAAAGTTTTCATGTTAAAGGTTACAAGAATTCTTTCTGCTTTAGGGATCATTTTAGCAATGCAAAAGAAGATGAACACTAGTCTCATTTGTGTTATGATAAGGTTTGTGTCCAGAACATTTCCTATGAAGTATTTTGGCAATGGCCCCAGCCACCCTTCAAGATACTACTGCTGGAGAGTTTTTGCAATTGAACATACTTAATTCTGACACATTGAGTGTTCCCAAGGACATGAGACCAAAATAGAGAGAAATATAATCATATGATGGAGATCTCATGGTAAACAAAATGCAATTATAAAAATTAAAATGCCACTTTATCTAAAAAAAGTTAACCATTTCATAATATAAGATTATGTATAGGAAACTCAGAGCCTTATTTAAGACTTTTAACATAAACTACTCACTAATCAAAGAAATATGGATAGAAAAATAATAGGCATAATAGCAATAGAAAACAAAGATATGAGAGCAAACTAATGTAGAGAATATTCTAGCGACGCAACTGAACAAGAATTCTAGATTTTTTTTTAAACTAGCAAAGAAGATATCCTAATATTTCCACATCCGATTTCCTGGAAATGAAACCACCATTGGACCCTCCTATTTTAGTGGAACTGACGTATTTGAAACTCTCCCGAAAATGCTTTGTTGGTTCTTCCTTGGAGTTACGGATGGGACAAGCATGCCTAGTTTTATTTCTATTTTAATTCTCTTTAAAGGAATTTGGGACGCTTGCCTAAATAAAATGAGGCACACCTCCAAAGGAGTTCATAATTTATATGATAATTGCATGGCTTAGATGACAATTGGATATATATATATATATATATAT
>NC_090747.1:12023281-12025781 GCF_036898095.1 Palaemon carinicauda
CGACTCGAAGAAAAATTAAAAATGTTAATGAGTATTGATTCATTTGATAAATTTCCTTTGATAAAACTACGAAATAACCGAGCTCACATCGGTCTTGCTGAAATCCCGCAAAAAGACGGAGAGAATAGCCATATTGACGCCATAAGTAAAAAGATTTATTTACTGAAAATGAAACTGTGGAAGATATGAGTAATTGATGTCAAATACATCATGGTATTTGTGATATGAGTTACGCTCTCTTGTGCCAATTCATATCTTCTTTTATCCAGATCAAAATTTGTTTTGATTTGAGACGAAATTAGGTTGATTGGTGTTTTCTTAGTGCAGATATTTAGCGTTGTTTTTAAACATATGGTACGAAAATAGCATTCAATATATTTTAAGAATATGGACAAATTGATATCAATGCTTGATACATAATAGGCGAAAACTGGTTGAAGATTTTTTAATTAAAAATTTTAAGAATTTTAATATTTATCAAAGAAATTTTAAATTATATTTGTTTTTTAATATTACTGTCAAAACAATGTGAATACTGTTAAACAAAGAAATTTTAATTTTGTTAATTTTGGCTGACATTGTAATGGGTTTTCCATTAAATAATAACATTTTTGAATTTTTTTTCACTATTTTTTTCGTGAAGAGGAAGGGAGATGGCCCCTTCGAAAGCTCAAAATAGAACTGTATTTTCATAAATATTATGTTTAATGAATTTATCATATATACACGAAAATTGGTGTATTTTGATATATATATATATATATATATATATATATATATATATATATATATATATATATATATATATATATTTATACAGTATATATATATATATATATATATATATATATATATATATATATATATATATATATATATATATATATATATATATATATATATATATATATATATATATATATCGCAAATTTTCTATTCACATCATCGAGCATATTAAAAAATGAAATTTATATTTTATCAATAATAATAGAATGCCTCCTTGAATAAACAAATTAAAAGAAAAAATATTAGAAGGTAAAATTCCCTGTTCGGCATCGTAACACGGAAGTTTTCTTAATTATGCGATCGTTCATACCAATTGTGATCTGCTTCGAAAGTATCCCGTCTCGAAAGTTATTGATGTACCTTATACTCATGCTGGCCCAAAAAATCTTCTAAACTACATTCGGATAAGGATCTCTATAAAGGCTATGGCCGTCAATATATTAAAACACATTCCTCAACTAATACTGAGCGCAAACAATTTCTCATGCAGGTGTGTTATTAGTTAAGGCGTTATAAATTTTCCCTCAACGAGATGTTATGAATAACATGCCGTGATATATGACCTAAAATATCTTCATATTTATAAACTCCCCTTCACCGTCTGACACGTGCATACAGTAGATTGAAAATAATTGTTTAAATAATTATCTTTCCTTAAGGCAAACACACATAATGCAAAGTTAAATTGTAGTTACTTCTAGACAGTAAACAGAATATACTGTATATTATAATTGCAGAATAGATTTACAAATAGGATTTTCTTTGAAACTTATTCTTCATTGAGATATTTGGGAGGGCTTTCGAGTTATTGTTGATAATATATGTAATGCTTGTATTAGTAATTCGGACAATAAGATATTAAATACAGAAGAGAGAGAGAGAGAGAGAGAGAGAGAGAGAGAGAGAGAGAGAGAGAGAGAGAGAGAGAGAGAGAGAGATATTACGAGTTATGTGGTAGCCTGATATCCAAGGTCAAGGGTACCAATATTATTTGTTATAAATACAGGAATAACTGATATGTAATTCAATAAAAAAAAAATATCTTTTCAACATTTAAATAGCTTCCAGAAGATCAGCTTCTGAATAGATTAATATTACCACTTGTATGGTACGACGCATCATGTCCGAGAATCTTTGCAAGTGTGAACCCTCCATCCTTACCTTGAGCCTCAAACAGATATCTATTTCGTTTGGTACTATAAGTGGGGGCATTCGATCAAAAAAAGACCTCACTGTCAAGGGTATCAAACATTTATCGCAATATGGCTGACGTTGCCCATCTATCACAAACTCTTGTGATAGATGCCACTTTCGGGGCATCATATCATACTTTCAAGGAGATATAACATTTGATATTTTTCTCATCTTATTTGCATATAGACTATCGCACTGCTATTCATAATTATTATAAAATATTTTTTTCTTAATGGTATGTAAGATATCATTACAGAGGATGGGATACCTTATTGATGTTTATCCTCCTTATGGATTTTGTAATGCGTAGAACAGTTGGAGGTGGTGGAAAATAATTTAACTGGATTGGTGATCTGAATTTAGCAGACCTAGAGTATGCTGATGATGCTGTCTTTATTAGCAGAACACCACAGGATTTGCATTGCTTGCTTACCTGAATGCATGAAATATCACATGAGGTTAGGCTGATGATGAATAGAAGAAAGACAGAGATGAGGAGAACGGAGTATGCAATGAAAGA
>NC_090747.1:12030781-12035562 GCF_036898095.1 Palaemon carinicauda
GTTTTAGCCATATATCTTGATTGTAATTGATAATATCATGATAAATTAGCTCTAGTTATTAAACTATTCCAACTAAAATGCTATACAAAAGAGATATACGAAATAAATTCACCAATGAAAATAATGAAACAACTAAACCTGTACCAGCAGAAGTAAAGAAAGTATTAAAAGACATGAAAATCGTCAAAGCAAAAGATGATGGCCTGACAATTGATTTTATAATATATGGTGGAGATTTTGTCTTAGTAAAACTAGCTGAACTTTGAACAAATGTCTACAAAAATGCTCTATACCCACAGCTCTGAAAAAAACTTTATCATTGTTCCAATTCATAAAAAAAGAGATAAAGCCCTTAAAAATTTTCATCCCAATAAGTTTAATGTCAGTAATATATGAGAAAATGTACAAAGATTATATTTGGCCGAATAGAAAGACATCTAGACGTTAATCACCTAAGACAACAGACAAGCTTCAGAAGTATATATTCATCAACTCACCATATCGATGTAATTATCCATCCAATATAAAAATCAAAAGAAATCTAAAAACTACTATTTATGGCATCATGGACTATGATAAGCTTTTGATTCTGTCAAAACCTCAGCACTAATAATAGAACCCTTCAAAAACAAGGAGTAAAAGAATCTTATGTTAGGAAACTTTATATCTACGGAAGAAGTACGGCAATACGAAAAATACATACAGATAATGAGAAATTTCCAATTGAGAAAGGAGTTAGGTATGTCTAGAATAGGTTTCTAAAAAACGTTAATAGGGGTAATATAGGAATTATTATTAATGGTGAGAGTAGGTTTCTAAAAAACGTAAATAGGGGTAATATAGTAATTATTATTAATGGTGAAAACCTTTGAAACTTAACTTTTGATTTGCAGATGAGACAATTGTGTTTAGTGAATCTAGCGGAGTGTTGATTACAAAAGATGATAGATTTTAATAGAGGAAGCAGAAATGTAGGACTGAAAAGGAAAACTAGTATAACTGAAAAACTGTTCAATAAAAATGCATGGAGACAACAAACAAGTTATAGATGATCTTATAAAAATTGGTGATTAATATACTTAGATATGACAGATAGTGTTTCCCTAGGAAAAGATATAGAAATCAAAAGGATAAGCAAGGGATGGAGAGCATTTGGTAAGCAAAATGAAATTCCGAAACGTAAAATGCCACTTTCTCTAAAAGAAAAGTATTTAATGAGATGGTCATACCAGTATTAACTTATGCATCAGAAACTTGCCGCCTTATTAAAACCTTAGATCACAACTCAGAGAGCTAAGGAAAAATAACGATGGAAATAACATTCCAGAGCAAACTGAAGTAGATGATATTCGAACAACACGTGAATAAAAGAAATGGACCTGGGCAATACTTATAATGAAAATAATAGAAAAAAGATGAACCTTATGAATAACAATATGGGTCATTAGAAATTGTAAAAGAAACATTGGAAGGAATAGAAGACGATAGCTGGATGAACTAAGAAGGTTAGCAGTTGTGGACTGGTTCAAAAACACCAAAATCAGGCGTGAGTTGAAAGATATTTCTGTACAATTCTAGGATGCATTAAATCATGATAAACTAAAGGAAAAGGACATTTTTTTTATTGAGCTAGTTTGAGTTGGGTATGGCCAACACGCCAAAAGGAAAAGGCCTAGAATCCTTTTACATTGGATCCTCAGAGAATGATGTAATATAAATAGTATTCTTATTCTTTCTTTACGGTATTAAAGTTTTATATTGATTTCCGTACATTCTAGTGATGTCTAGTCTGGCCATTACTATTAAAATTAGATATTCATCACATATTTCATGTTATTTCTTCATTCGAGGCAGTAAATCATTTCATTTAGCTTTTTTTCTTATATCAGAGATTTATTTTTTCTTTTATATTTTCTTTTGATTCCATACAGACATTACCATTCTTATAAAATTCGGTTATATTTTAGCAATTGCCATGATGAGGACAATGGGGATGTTTGTCCTTCTCATTATGATTGCTATGATAAATTCTTTCGTATTTTTTTGCAATAGTATCGACCATGTTTATATTTAATGCATCTGTATTTTGAATTCCGGAATTTTACACAAACTGAATAACTCCAATTTAAAATGGAAATCATTTCGTTGAAATTAGAAAACAAAATAGTCAGTCATATAATTCTAAATTCTGCATAGATGAGAAATTTCGTTATGACAGAATTTGCTTCCTCAACAACACAGAGAATCAAAGAAGCTGGAACAGAGCCAACGGAGAAAAAAGGTAAAATGGTCGAGAACAAAATATCCTTTTTCCCGAACATGAGTTTCGAGAGACTTTTGGATAGGTACCTATTTTAAAAGAAGCAAAAACCAAATAACTCGAATTTTCAGTTTTTCTTTAACTTCCAGGAAGAGAATAGAAGATATTGTATGGTGAATATACTAATAATAATAACTTTGAGTAAAATAAGATGATATTCATATTCTCATTGGAATGATAAAGGCTAAGGAATCTTTTTCACTTGGCAATAAAAGAATTATATCTTAAATGTATAATGTGCAATAACATAACAAGTTTAGATAAGAAAAGATTTAGCTGTCGTTCTAGAGTATATGCATCCTTATCACGCACATTTTCATGGTGTAATAAGCATTCTTTTATGAATACTATTGTCTAATTATGCACTTTTGTATAAAACCTCAAGGGAAAACTTCCATCCGAGCTTATGGTCTGTGCAAAAATATGTGTGTGGGGTTTACCTTTCCAACATATGAAATGATGTCACATCTGTAAATGTATTTCATCTTGAATGAACACTGTACTAAGTTGTCATTATACATTACAGTATTCATAAACTGGCCAAAGTATTCGTATTTTTAGCGATCAAAGCTGCTTATTATCTTCGATTATTAATGTTACCTTGAGGTTTCCGTACTGGTCCAAAATCCAAAGGCGTCAATTTGCCTCATTTATATCAATACGAATGCAATACTTCTGTAAGTATGGGAGTCATTGGTGTAATATGATTTTCAAGGAGTTATTATTGTTACTAACGTTAAATCAATAAAAAGAACAAAAAATGACTAAACTTTGAGGAGCCTTGAAAACACTATAATTAATTAGGAGAATAATTTGTTGTAAAGAAAATATCGAGTCAAGTACTCAACAAGTAGGTTTAATACACAAGCGTTTCTCTCACGCATGTATGATGAATTACAATTGTGCAGCTCTTCATTCAACCAGAACACATGAATCACGTTGCTCGTGACGCCAAGTAATTAATATGTTATTCTACTGACATGTATGATAAATGTAGAGAATATTACTATTTCAAATCCATTTAGGTAATACCGCTAAATAAAGGTGATAATCTACTAAAAACAGGTCTTTTATGCCTCTTGGTGTCAACACAGATATTTCCAATATGATATGGACTGGACTTTATAAGACCATTCAAATGAAACACAAGAGAAAAAAATATATTACAAGTTAATAGGTCGTCTTTCTTAAGTAATAATAATTCCTTGTGGGTAGTGTTTTCCAATTGTTATTTTTCTTACTTTTTTCTGACGGAGAAATTAGGATTTATATATATATATATATATATATATATATATATATATATATATATTATATATATATATATGTATATATATATATATATATATATATATATATATATATATATATATATATATATATATATATATATATATATATATATATAAATTATGTTTTGTGTTACAAGATTCCAATTTTAGTGTGACATTCAATCTGAAGAGGATGCTTTCATGGAGTCTTGTAATTATGTTCCAATAATATTAATAATAATAATAATAATAATAATAATAATAATAATAATAAAAATTATAATCACTTTCTCCACTGAGCTGTTTTCCCCGTTGGAGCCCTTGGCCTTAATGCTACAGTTTCTCCCCGGTTAAAAACCAAACATATTGTATAGGAAGATAAAGCAGAGATTGTGGGCGGGGCTAAACACGGGAAGTAGCCGTGCACTAGGGTGTATTTAAATCAATACAAGTTTCAATAGTTTTGAACTCTGAATACTGTATGCAATTGGTGCTATGATAATTGTTAATAATGATAGCAGATAAAAAAAAAAAATCAGAGTAAATTAAACTATGCCTTGTAGATTTCACTGACATAATCACCCAGGTACTGGCTCGTCCTTATAACGAATGGTGTGTTACTTCCAGGGATCAATAAGTTATTGTCAAAATAGATATTAGATATTGTCTTGTATTTAGGCAGTCATCAGTCTCCTCTTTTGTTTCAAACTTTTGTAAATCAATGATTTTTAGATTAATGTCTCTTTACTTAGTATTTTTCTTTCTGTACTATATTTAGTAGATAATGTTCTCAGTAACCCCAATTCATAGATTTTTTCCTTCTTGAAACATAAATGATCTGCGTTCCTTTAGATCAGAAAAGAGTGACTTTCCAAATGGTGTTTTCATTTAAAATTTCGAAAAATTTTCTTGGAGATTTTGAGAGAAGGAAATTTCACTGGGAAAGTTGAGAAGAGCGTTGCCAAGTTATTTTTTCTAAGACTAAATAAAATATTTCTTAATTTGATCAAGGGATATTTTAAACAAGAAATTAGGATTTTTTGGAAAGTAGTTCTTTTAAGATGATTATAACTTGATAAATATAACAATAAATATCACTGAATTTTGTATCCATTTTTTTTTCTGAAATCGACGTAATGTACTGTATACTCTTTCCTGTCAAAAATGATAATCATAGAAAATATTTGTGC
>NC_090747.1:12036062-12051062 GCF_036898095.1 Palaemon carinicauda
AATGTTTAATTGGCCTTGGTGTTTCCCCAGGTAGATAAATTGAGGAGATATTTTGGACTTATTAGTTACACATGATTAATTTCTATTGATTTATTGTATCTATTGCATGTTGTAATCTGTCAATTTGCTTTAATTTTCATGTGCCCCACTGCACTAGGTCACTTAACTTTAACTATTATTACATTTTTTTTTCTTATTTTTTAGTTGTTGCCTCACAGCAAGCATGCTTACTTCTATGTGACACTTAAAGTTAATATACTATCAAAACAAAGTAAAATTATGACTCTAGTTGCAGCTTAGAAATTAATTAATTATCGTGGCGAGACTCAGTGACGGAGTCATTAAGGCTAATGGCTTCAGAACTAGCTTGCAGAGTTCTTGTCCTGTTTAGGACAAAATCTCTGCTAAAATGGGGGCTGTTATTCTTGGCGGTCATTGCGCCACTTTCTTCAAACAAAAGACCCCACCAGCAAGGACCAGTCAAAATGCCACAAGCGTTGGGACCCTAACTAGAGCCTCACCCCCTTTGCCCACCCATCCTATGCTCGTCTACTCCCCTGAGGTCTCATTATCAGACATCTTTAAGAACCACGTGGCTGCTCAACGCCGCAACAAAGGAACCATGGAGAAGTCAGGAGTAGGCCTATTGATAGGGGGTGTCAGGAGACGAGGAAATGGCCGATAACCAATGGGACAGTGGTCAAGCTAATTACCCCCCCCCCCTCCCCACAATTGGGGGCTAATGGGATTTTAGTCGACCTAGGAACGGATGGGCATCCTCCTTTGCTTACCAACCTCCATGAGAGCAACATCATTGCTTCTTTGCTCTCAAGACTCCATCAGAGTAGGACATATGACACATCCTCCACAAAGGAGGAAACAGAGTCCTTTTTTATCAGAGTAAGGTGTCTGTATATTGATATCCTCATCATCCTTACCCAGCATTCCTTCTCCTTCCCTTATCACATCTCATTTATTCCTTTTATCCTTTAACGAAAGATCCTACCCACTGAACCTCTGTTATCCCAGTCTTGTCTCAACCATGTGTGACGTTTACTCCTAACTTTAACTAATTCACCCTGTGACAGTGTTGATTCCCATGTTTAGTGTTTAAATCCCTGAGCTTTGCACTTTCATTTTATTTGCTTAAAGGTTTTAACCACACAACTTTATCGTGTACCCAGCCTGTAGAAGTAAGTGATCGGTTAATAATTTAATTTATTTCCCTTTCCACGGAATGAGATTGCCGTTCTGGAATCGTCTACAGTGCAACCAACTCCACATGAGCACTTGTGACAATCCAACTCCCCGTGAAGTACCTCATGGCTTTCTTTAAATATACAGTAGTTATCTGTTGTGCTCCCCTTTTTATTATTATTTTTTAAAAATATTATTGTAAATATATCTATTTTGTCAGTATTCTTGTGTTATTCCCGACTGGTGACCTTTCCCTTGTTTTTTTTTTCTATTTTTTTTATTTCATTTTTTTTTCTGAGTTCCTTAAGCAAGGCAGGACTCATAAGCACGAGCGTAACAGCATATTATTTATCCTTTTCTCAGAACCAAGTAAAAGTACTGATATGTTTTTCACCAATTGTACAATCATTTAGTTTGGCTCTTATCTTTATACCTTCTAATATTTCACTTTAGATGCCATAAATTCTATTCCTGAGAATATTAATATTATCTTAATTTACGCTCGTTTTGTAAATAATATAAAAAAGTTGCCCTATTCTTGTTTGTAACAAATTCCCTAAGCATATTTTTCTTGTGAAATATTTTACGTAATTTGACAAAGGATTTTCTGATTCTGCCCAGTCCCACCATACACGCATGTTATCAAATGTATCCATTTTCAGTTTCATACCTTGCCGCACACACAAAAAACTTTCTTCAATTTCATCAGAATCTAAAACTTTCACATGTAACTTCGAATATCCTGTGCCAATTTTTGTGTATGATAATGTTTAATCTCAAAGAAACCATAGTATGGTCTGAAAATCTTATTGGAATGGTGTCTGCCGATGTTATATCATGTCTATCCTTGATCCATAGTTTTTACCTACATAGGTGTATTCTAGTATCTTTTTTGTAAATTTTTAATTATCTTTCAAAGCAAGTTTTTCTTGCGGAAGTACACTTAGATCAAGACAGTAAGGGTTTGATATTATTACTATAATATCTTGTGCAAGTTATACGTGTCCTATATGTCTTATATGAATATGAAAGAAAAACCCGTATAAATGTGTAGAATATACCGTTATTAAAAACAAAGTTTAAACATACCAACAAGCTTTCATAGTGGAGATTGGCTGATTTCAATTCTAAGTAAATTAAGAAGAAAAAAAAAACCTGAATTCAACAGGAATAATTATGGAAGAATTGTCATCAACTTTGATCTCTCTGTGTGGCTGAATGGTATGTCACTCTAACCCCCTAGGGTCCCTGATCCCGAGGTATAGATAGAATCCAGTTATTAAGAGAGTATTATATATGGCTTATATTATATAGTAATACAAACAGAGTGATTTTATCTTATCTGTAATATGATATGCCAGTTGCAAAATTCTTTACAGAAATACATTAGGCGAACAATTAAACGTGAAGCGAAAATTTCTTACGAACTATATGGAAAAGAATCATTGAAGTGAACAAGATCGCAACAGCAAAATGAGCAACAGAATTCCTGACCTAAACTTTCGGTATCTTAGCACACTACCATGCTGGCCTTCACCCAGAGTTACTTAGCTGATATTACGTATCGATCAGGCGCTTTATTAAACCCTGAGATTTCTAAAGAGATTGGAATTCTCCATGCGGTTCCTGGGGTAAGCGTCGGGATGACACAAACAAATTACCACGAGAAAAGCATTATGAGGAGATTGCCCGGCGATATTGAAAATATATGTCATAACCAGGTGACCTAACAAGACAACAAGACACGCACAAACACATTTATACATAACGCACATACACACACACACACACACACAAATATATATATATATATATATATATATATATATATATATATATATATATATATATATTGAATATGTGAATATTTATGCATATAGAATACCTACATAATACTTGTTTCATATAATTCTCCTTCTCTGGCGTCTTTTTTTTTTAATACTAAAAACAGATACTACCACCTACTAATACATATCAACTACTGCTACTCCTTCTCCCTCCACTAATACTAACATCAAAGGGTTCAGCTTATATATTTCTATCTTTATATATCATATACATGAGTTTGGTAAATAATATTTGAAGCTAATGCAAATCCTGCATCTTTATGCAATTTATACATCTCCTTAGGATAGTTTTAATAATCCTAATTTTAGACGATGGAGTTACTTGGAATGTTAAACGGGTTTCGAATCCAAAAGAAAATGAGAGAGAGAGAGAGAGAGAGAGAGAGAGAGAGAGAGAGAGAGAGAGAGAGGAGAGAGAGAGAGAGAGAGAGAGAGAGAGATGGAGTACAATAAAATTATAATTATATATGTTTTTAATGACTTTGGCTTTGGAGGGCTATCAAGAATCGTATGGGCTAACCAGCGGTGGGGAACCTTTTGGTGGATGAAAGCCATCTTACAATCCCTCATCACTCATGATGGTTGCATAGTAAATGTTTCTTGGTTATTTTACCCAATAAAATGAAATTTATTAGTATTCCAATTCATGAGAGACTGGTTAACAGAAATGGAAAACAATAAATTTTCAAATATTCAAATTAAGTACATTTTATACAAGTAATCAGTAAATGAACAATATTGAAAACTAAGTGTTTAAACCTTTCATTTATGTTAGTATGTAGTATTCAAGGTAATAAGTAAATTAATGATATCATAAACTTGTCATTTGCATAGCATTAAGATTAGGGAAGTAGGCTCATTGTAGGGTTCATGTAATACGTGTTGGAATAAATATTTGCAAGAAAAAATAGCCGATAAATTTGAAGAATATAACATTTCCAATTATTCATTTAAGGCAAATAGGTACTTTTTATACAAATTATTGATTTTTATTTTTTTTTTATTTATTTTATTTGTTTTTTTTTAAGAAATCATTTTGATATCAGACTCTTAAATAGTCGTTCCTAGTTTCAATTGGTCCTGCAAATTCTCCCCTGTTAACTGTGTTCTCAGGGATATCTTTATTTGCATAATGTACAAAAAGTTTATTGTTAACAGTATATTGAAGAAGAGCGGGAAATCAGTTATCGTGGAAGACTGATGGAATTTATTCTCTTGCCAAACAAGCTCCCTCTGTAACTTTTCAGGAGCCTTTGATATATAGGCAAAACGAGCACGATAATTCAGAAACCAAGTGAGTCTGAAAAGCAAGTCTCGGAGTGATGTTAGTCTTTTCAAAATCCCTGAATTTTTTATTGCATTCTTATAATAATGTGCTTAATACTGACTGATTCATATTCTTCAAATTGCTTGCCTATATCACTTGTTATATGGCGAAAGCACTCGTCTAAATATTTTTGGTAAAGCCACAATGGAGTTGAAATAGAAGTCTCTTTTTCAAAATGCCTGAAATTTGGGTCACATACCATAAAAACCTTTATTTCTGCTTATCAAAATATATGAGTACTATTGTTCGATAAATAGACCTATTTTGCTTTATCTTTTCTAATGTTGTGGAAATATTTCTATATCATAATTGAATTTTGTCAGAATATAATCATTAGAACTTCATACTTCTAAAGTTATTATAAATGGAATTGATAGACAAAAATTACATAATTTTACGTTTTATCCTCGACTCGTTCAAAAATATGTTTTATTTAAAGACTATAGATTCATTTGAAAATTAGTTTTGATAATACAATGGAATAACCGGGCTCACATCATCCCGGCTGAAAAACTGCGAACACCAGGAGAGAATAGCCATATTGACTTCATAGATAAAAGGATATATTTAATGAAAAGAAAACTGTGGAATATGTTATTTATTAGTACCAAATTATACGTGCTATTTGCGATCTGAGTTACGCTTTTTCGTGCAAACTATTGTCTTCTTTTATCCAGCTCATTTTTTTTTTTTTTTTTGATTTGAGAGGAAATTATGTTGACTATAGGGATGTATATAATGATGTTTTCTTGGTGCAGATATTTAGCGTTGTTTTCAAACATATGTTACGAGAAAAACATTCAATACCTTTTAAGAATATGGAAAAAATTATATAAATCCTTGTTACATTATGGGTGAAAAGTGGTTAAAGCTCTTTTAATTAAAAATTTCAAGAATTTTATTATTTATCAACGAAATTTTTAACCAGATTGGTTTTTCAATAATATTATCAAAACAATGTAACTATTATTAAGAGGCCGCTACAAAATTAAAAACAAAGCAATTTAAGTGTTGTTGTTTTTTGCTGAGATTGTAACGGGTTTTCCATTACATAAAACTTTTTTGAAATTTTTTTAACTATTTTTTTTTTCTAGGAGGAAGGGAATTGGTCCCTTCGAGACCTACAAATAAATCTCTATTTTCATATATATTATGTTTATTCCATTTTTCATATCTATACAGAAATTTGTATATTAATATATATATATATATATATATATATATATATATATATATATATATTTACACACACACACATCTATATATATATATATATATATATATATATATATATATATATATATATATATATATATATATATATATATTTACACACACACATATATATATATATATATATATATATATACATATATATATATATATATATATATATATATATATATATATATATTTACACACACACACACACATATATATATATATATATATATATATATATATATATATATATATATATATATTTACACACATATATATATATATATATATATATATATATATATATATATATATATATATATATATATATGTGTGTGTGTGTGTGTGTGTGTGTGTATATGTACACATATTCATATAAGCCATATATCTTTGATACATTAATGTCTGGATTCTCTTAACGACCTCGGGATCAGAGCCTCAGGTGAAATCACACAAAGACAAGAGCTTTTGACCTACTGGGAGTTGAACTCTGGTCCAGCAAACTTGTAGAGACAGTGACTACCACTTGGCAACGAAGAAAGAATCTTTTTTTCGTAACCAAGTGGTAGTCATTGTCTCTACAAGTTTTCCGGACCAGGGTTCAACTCCCGGCCGGTCAGAAGCTCTAGTCTTTGTGTGATTTTGTCTGGGGCTCTGATCGTGAGGTCGTTAAGAGAATTCAGACGTTAGTGTATCAAAAATATATGGCTTATTTGAATATGAAAAACAAGTCTAAATGTGCAGTAATTTATCATATATATATATATATATATATATATATATATATATATATATATATATATATATATATATATATATATATATATATACATATATATATATATATATATATATATAATATATACATATATATATATGTATATATATATATATATATATACATATAGATATAGATATATATATATGTATATATATATATATATATATATATATATATATATATATATATATATATATATATATATATATGTGTGTGTGTGTATAAACATATATATATAAATAAATATATATATATATATATATATATATATATATATATATATATATATATATATATTTATATATATATATATATATATATATATATATATATATATATATACATATATATATATATATATATATATATATATATATATATATATGTGTGTGTGTGTGTGTGTGTGTATATATTTATATATATATTCATATATATAATTATATATATACATATATATATATATATATATATATATATATACATGTATATATATATATATATATATATATATATATATATATATATCCTAAATTTTCCCTTCACATTATCCAGTATATTACGAATGAGATATATTTTTTCCTAATAATATTGGAATGCCTCCTTGAATAAATAGATTAAAAGAAAAATATTAGAAGATAGAATTCTACTTTCGGCATCGTTAGGCGGAAGTTTTCTCCTTTCTTAATTGTTACCGAATTATGCATTCGCTCATTCCGATTGTGATCTGGTTCGAAAGTATCCTGTGTCGAAAGTTATTGATGTACCTTGTACTCATGCTGGCCCAAAAATCTTCTAAACTACATTCGGATAAGGATCTCTATAAAGGCTATGGCCGTCAATATATTAAAACACATTCTTCAACTAATACTGAGCGCAAACAATTTCTCATGCAGGTGTGTTATTAGTTAAGGCGTTATAAATTATCCCTCAACGAGATGTTATGAATAACATGCCGTGATATATGACCGAAAATATCTTCATATTTATAAACTCCCCTTCACTCTCTGACACGTGCATACAGTAGATTGAAAATAATTGTTTAAATAATTATCTTTCCTTAAGGCAAACACACATAATGCAAAGTTAAATTGTAGTTACTTCTAGACAGTAAACAGAATATACTGTATATTATAATTGCAGAATAGATTTACAAATAGGATTTTCTTTGAAACTTATTCTTCATTGAGATATTTGGGAGGGCTTTCGAGTTATTGTTGATAATATATGTAATGCTTGTATTAGTAATTCGGACAATAAGATATTAAATACAGAAGAGAGAGAGAGAGAGAGAGAGAGATTACGAGTTATGTGGCAGTCTGATATCCAAGGTCAAGGGTACCAATATTATTTGTTATAAATACAGGAATAACTGATATGTAATTCAATAAAAAAAAATATCTTTTCAACATTTAAATAGCTTCCAGAAGATCAGCTTCTGAATAGATTAATATTACCACTTGTATGGTACGACGCATCATGTCCGAGAATCTTTGCAAGTGTGAACCCTCCATCCTTACCTTGAGCCTCAAACAGATATCTATTTCGTTTGGTACTATAAGTGGGGCATTCGATCAAAAAAAGACCTCACTGTCAAGGGTATCAAACATTTATCGCAATATGGCTGACGTTGCCCATCTATCACAAACTCTTGTGATAGATGCCACTTTCGGGGCATCATATCATACTTTCAAGGAGATATAACATTTGATATTTTTCTCATCTTATTTGCATATAGACTATCGCACTGCTATTCATAATTATTATAAAATATTTTTTTCTTAATGGTATGTAAGATATCATTACAGAGGATGGGATACCTTATTGATGTTTATCCTCCTTATGGATTTTGTAATGCGTAGAACAGTTGGAGGTGGTGGAAAATAATTTGACTGGATTGGTGATCTGAATTTAGCAGACCTAGAGTATGCTGATGATGCTGTCTTTATAAGCAGAACACCACAGGATTTGCATTGCTTGCTTACCTGAATGCATGAAATATCACACGAGGTTGGGCTGAAGATGAGTAGAAGAAAGACAGAGATGATGAGAACGAGTATGCAATGGAAGATGAAATATCATTGGAAGGAGAAACGATTAATGAGCTAAAATCTTTTAAGTATTCAGGAACTATGGTCTCCAATACAAGGTCCTTAGAATTAAAGTGACTGAGAGAAAAAAGAAAAAAAAAAGCAAATCCTACATCGGCTGGGTTAAGTAAAATTTTAAAATCAAATCACCTGAAATTACATATAAAAATCAGACTATATATCAGTTCAGTGAGATCGGTGTTACTGTACGGACATGAGTCATGGCATGACAATGAAATAACCTCCAATAGATTTAGTAGATTTGGGAACAAAGCCCTCAGAAGGATATTGGGAGTTAAATGGCAGGACAGGATTAGAAATCAAACTATAGGAGAGATTGCTCGAGTGCCATATGTGAATGAGATCATGATGAGGGGAAGGTGGAGACGGTTTAGCCATGCTCTTCGCACTCCCCAAGAGAGATCAGCTCACCTAAACGTTCAGTTGTGCTCCAAAAGGCACTAGAATTGTTGGAAGACCCTGGCCTACATAGCTGAAGACTATGAAGCGTGAAGTAGAAGATGATACATGAAGAAGTATTCAATTAAAAGGTCAAGATACAGATGAATGGCGAGATCTAAACGACGCCCATTGCGTCAATAGGTGTAGGAAGAGATGATGATGGTGTTGATGATGATGATGATGATGATGATGATACTAAAGGTGTGAAGAAAAAAATGCATGAAAAGGTTAGACAAATGGCACTGAAAGTAAGAATTATTGAATAAAATATGGCAAATGTGGAGATGTGGATTAAGAAAAAGTAGTCACTAGGCTATGAATCTATGCTGCATTACAGGAGGTGAGACAAAGCTTGATTAACAAGAATAATTTTTAAATATCTGAAGAAGATACAAAACTTTTCAATCAAATATTTAAAAATAATGATGAAAAGAAGGGGATACAATGAAAATATAATTATTTGTATGAATTTGAGAGCTCGGCTAAGTGGAAATAAATGGCAGGTTTATGTCTACTTCAGAAAGTGACATAAAAATATCAGCTGAAATAATAATTATATAATAATAAATATTAAGAAGCAGAATATTCTCTTTTCGTCTAGGTCCTCAAGAATGATATAGAAATAATGAAAAAGGAAATGATATTGTAATGTCAAGTTATATTTACTGTTGAAGGTCATAACATAATAACTTCTGATGGAGAAAAATAGGTGACGAGTTTAGCACTATTACGAATGATATATATATATATATATATATATATATGTTTGTATATATAATATATATATATATGCATATATACCTGTATATATATATATATATATATATATATATATATATATATATATATATATATATATATATATGTTTGTATATATAATATATATATATATGCATATATACCTGTATATATATATATATATATATATATATATATATATATATATATATATATATATATATATATATATATATATATATATATATATATATATATATATATATATATATATATATATACTCATGGAGATTATATCAAGTTTTAAGATAAGTGGTAGGAATGATGATGTCATAAAGAGCAGAAAAGCCATTAACCGATTGCAGTGCTGTAAATAGTACATTGTTCCTTGCAAAGCTCAAATCCAAGTAGTGGAAAATTAGTATTATAATTTGCTAGGACACAACAAATGATTCTCCTGAACAAAGGAAAGGTTAATACTAGGAAGAGCTCCCGAGTGTAAGAGATGAGATCCTAGAGAGATATATAAAAGTTGTGATTGGCAATTTCAATGTTAAAGTTGGAAATAATAATAAAGGGATCGAGAATGTGATGGGTATCAAGTGTCTTGGCGAGGTTGCAAATGAAAATCGAACCCTTTTATAAGTTTCTGATCAGCAAATAATCTTGTCATCGGAGTTAAACTTTTTCATCAAAAGAACATCCACAAATAGTCATGGTATTCACCATGTTATAATTAAAAGTATCAAATATATCATATTACCATTAATAAAGAGAGTAGGGGGACTCTAAGAAACGTAAGAAGCTATGGAGGTACAGATATTGGTTGTGATCACCAGCTCCTCCTTACCATACTAAAATTGAAACTGAGAGCACCCAACATAAGGTAGATAGAATATCTAGGATTGATACAACTAAGCTTTTTTGAAGAAGACCGCAAAGAAACATTTGCAATTGAATGTAGGAATTGATTTGTAATTTTAGAGACTTTAAGAGACGATGAACAGATAATTAGTGAAGAATGATGTAATATTAAGAACATATATCAGTCAGTTGGTAGTGAGGTCTTGGGACACGTAATTACAAGGAAAAACTTATGGATATCAAATGATACTTGGTATACCATAAAAAGGAGATAAGGACAGAAATTGATTGTTGCAAGTTAACGGGGAAATAATGAAATTACAAGGTAGAGGATGCTAAATATTCCAGTATCGATAGTTTTGTTTGAAAGAAAAGCCAGCAATGACTAGAGAGAATATTTCATCAGTAAAGCAGATGAGGTTGACAAAGCTATGAATTCAGGAGGTGCCTATGGTGTAGGAATTGCTCAAAGAATCATTAATGAAATCTCGACTGGGGTAAAGAAGAAGCATATACCCATCAAAAAGAGATATGGATTTATGATAAAAACAGGGGATGAAGAAAGACATCCTTGGATGTAACACTTTAGTGAGGTCTTGAATAGGAGATATGAAGTAAAATACTGAAAAAAAAAACAATCACTAAACGAACATAGCTTCGTTTTCATATTAAAAGAGCAGATTTACTCATTATATAAATTTCCTGTCGAAATGAACAAAACACAATCAAATAGGCTAGGTGTCTGGTCTCTGCTTTGTCCAGATTATGTTTCCAGAATGTAGCCATATATTGGCAATGTGCAGTTCTGGAAACAGCTTGAAATTAGCATGGAAGCGAAGAGACTACTTTTCAGAGATTGGTAATCTCTTCACCGATCTCAAACAAGTTAGGGAGCTTTTTTTTATGGCCCGTTATAATATGCTAGAATGAATCGCTGGCAGATGTAGTTATAGATTTTACTTCCCTATTTTACTACATTTTTTAAGAATAATAATAATAATAATAATAATAATAATAATAATAATAATACTAATTATTATTATTATTATTATTATTATTATTTTTATTATTATTATTATTATTATTATTATTATTATTATTATTATTATTATTATTATTATTATTATTATTATTATTAAAAAAATGTAGTAAAATAGGGAAGTATTAACGTAGGTCAAAAACTCAGTAAAGTCTATCACTACATCTGCCAGCAATTCAATCTAGCATATTATAACGGGCCATAAGCATTCTTGTATGAATACTATTGTCTAATTCTACACTTTTGTATAAAACCTCAAGGGAAAACTTTCATCCGAGGTTATGGTCTGTGCAAAAATATATGTGTGTGGGGTTTACCTTTGCAACATATGGAATGATGTCACATCTGTAAATGTATTTCATCTTGAATGAATACTGTACCAAGTTGTCATTATACATTACAGTATTCATAAACTGGCCAAAGTATGCGTATTTCTAGATATCAAAGCTGCTTATTATCTTCGATTAATAAAGTTACCCTGAGGTTTCCATTCTGGTCCAAAATCCAAAGGCGTCAATTTGCCTCATTTATATTAATACGAATGCATTACTTCTGTAAGTATGGGGGTCCTTGGTGTCAAATGATTTTCAAGGAGTTATTATTGTTACTGGCGGTAAATCAGTAAAAAGAACCAAAAAAATCTCTAAACTCTGAAGAGTCTTGAAAATTCTATAATTAATTATGAGAATAATTTGTTGTAAAAAAATAACAAGTAGGTTTAATACACAAGCGTTTCTCTCACGCATGTATGATGAATTACAATTGTGCAGCTCTTCATTCAACCAGAACACTGAATCACGTTGCTCGTGACGCCAAGTAATTAATATGTTATTCTACTGACATGTATGATAAATGTAGAGAATATTACTATTTCAAATCCATTTAGGTAATACCGCTAAATAAAGGTGATAATCTACTAAAAACAGGTCTTTTATGGCTCTTGGTGTCAACACAGATATTTCCAATATGATATGGACTGGACTTTATAAGACCATTCAAATGGAACACAAGAGAAAAAAATATATTACAAGTTAATAGGTCGTCTTTCTTAAGTAATGATAATTCCCTGTGGGTAGTGTTTTCCAATTGTTATTTTTCTTACTTTTTTCTGACGGAGAAATTAGGATTTATATATATATATATATATATATATATATATATATATATATATATATATATATGTATATATATATATATATATGTATATATATATATATATATATATATATATATATATATATATATATATATATATATATATATATATAAATTATGTTTTGTGTTACAAGATTCCAATTTTAGTGTGACATTCAATCTGAAGAGGATGCTTTCATGGAATCTTGTAATTATGTTCCAATAATATTAATAATAATAATAATAATAATAATAATAATAATAATAATAATAATAATAACTACTTTTTCCACTGAGCTGTTTTCCCCGTTGGAGCCCTTGGCTTTAATGCTACAGTTTCTCCCCGGTGAAAAACCAAACATATTGTATAGGAAGATAAAGCAGAGATTGTGGGCGGGGCTAAACACGGGAAGTAGCCGTGCAGTAGGGTGTATTTAAATCAATAGAAGTTTCAATAGTTTTAAACTATGAATATTGTATGCGATTTGGTGCTATGATAATTGATAATAATGAAAGCAACTGAAAAAAAATCAGAGTAAATTAAACTATGCCTTGTAGATTTCACTGACATAAACACCCAGGTACTGGTTCGTCCTTACAACACATGGTATGTTACTTCCAGGGATCAATAAGTTATTTTCAAAATAGAGATTAGATATTCTCTTGTAACTAGGCAGTCATCAGTCTCCTCTTTTTAATAAGATAATATTTCTTTTGTTTCTGAAATTTGTAAATAAATTAATTTTAGATTAATGTCTCTTTACTTAGATTTTCCAGTAATAGTATTTTTCTTTTTGTAACATATTAAGCAGAAAATGTCCTCAATAACAATAATTCATAGACTTTTCCTTCTTGAAACCTAAGTGATCGGTGTTCCTCTAGATCAGAAAAGAGTGACTTTCCAAATGGTGTTTTCATTTAGAATTTCGAAACATTTTTCTTGGAGATTTCCAGAGAATGGAATTTCACTGGGAAAGTTTAGAATAGCGTTGCCAAGTTTTTATTTTCTAAGACCAAATAATATATTTTTTAATTTTATCAAGGGATATATTTAACAACAAATTAAGATTTTTTTGAAAGTAATTCTTGTAAGATCATTGTAACATGATGAATATGTCAATAGATATCGCTGTATTTTGTATCTAATTTATTCTGAAATAGACCTAATGTACTGTATATGCTTTGCTTTCATCAATGATAATCAGTGAATATATTTGTTCTATACATATGAATAAAGTGACAATGCTACTAATTATTATCTTTTTCATATTTAGTCTACAAATAAATTCCGTTATACGGAATTTTTCGCTTATAAACAGTATCCAGATTCCAAGTTTAGGCTACATAGAACAATTTGGAAATAGGAAGAAATATAATAATGAAATAAATTAGTAGAGAGAGAGAGAGAGAGAGAGAGAGAGAGAGAGAGAGAGAGAGAGAGAGAGAGAGAGAGAGAGAGAGAGGGGGGGGTCCTTTCAAAGCAGTAAGTTTCCTTTTTATCCAGGGTTGAGAGAGAGAGAGAGAGAGAGAGAGAGAGAGAGAGAGAGAGAGAGAGAGAGAGAGAGAGAGAGAGAGAGAGAGTGTCCTTTTTACCCACTTTTTCCATGTCTTACCTGTAGAAGAACATAAGTATATCAAAGAGACAAAAACATAAGAGTATATAAATTCATAGATGAAATATCATTTACTGATAAAACTGAACCTTTCAAAAATACAAGCGTCTACATGGGTCGTTTCTTTCATCATTTTTATATTTGAAAATAAACTATTATAATATATTTATTTAAAACCACCTTATTACTTTCTTATATCTTTTTTCACACCGCAGTATTCTAAAAGTTTAATACCGTCTGTGACCAGATTGTGGAATTATCTTCCTAATGTGACAGTTGAATCAGAAGTTCAAACTTTTTGTAAATTCTCTTTTGTTGATCAGGTTGACATAGGTCTCAGTTTTATAGTTAATAGATGAAAGATCTATTTTAACGTTGTTCTTGTAAAATCTTATGAATTTTATTCATTATTTATAGGTATATTTTATTAATTTTTTTTCTCCATTCCTCACTGGGCTATTTTTTCCAGATAGAGGCTCTTTAGATTGTAGTATTCTGCTTTCCCAACCACGGTTGTAACTAGGCTAATAATTATGATAATGGTGAAATATAACCCGTTCAGTGCCTCTTTCCTTAAACTCCCCGGAGTATGATTCTTATACTTGTATTAAGAAATTTCTAATATTCAGAATGAATCAAACCGTAAATTGCCTCTCTGGTCCGAGAAATCTTAAAAACAAATATGGTTTT
>NC_090747.1:12071062-12076062 GCF_036898095.1 Palaemon carinicauda
GTGATAGCTTCTACATAATCCTTGGATATCTCAATGAAATGTGCAATTCTGTTATGTATGTGATCTATCTTTGAATCATAATACGTTAATGTTGCCAACAAATCCTGTACTTCCATAATCTGAATGATATTATTTGAATGTTCATTTACTAAATCCATAATTTTATTGATTGAAGCTAACTAATTCCTTAGTTCTGACATAATCATTTCATCTTCATGAGTCAAGAACTCAATTTTCTTATTTTGATTACTAATTTTAAGACGATTGGAAATTCCTAAACCTAAACTTGCAACAGACCCAAAGATGTTTAATGCAGCATAAATAAACGGATTTCGTCTTTCTTTATGTTCGTGTCCTACAGTCCACATCAAAAGGTCATAAGCCAAAGATCCTGTCTCGTCAGTCTTATTTTTCAAGTCATCAGATAGCATCTCTGCAACTTTTAATGTTGATCCAAGCAAACTCTCTGTAGTCAAATGAAAATGTCTTCTATGCAACTCATCCAATGAGGCAGAAAACCTTGAAATGGCAGTTCTTAAGCTAGTGACATCATTCTCTTGTATATTCACTTCTACAACTACGTTGGTTGATGTAATAAAAACGTCTTCTTGTCTTTCAACTATAGTGCCATATTTAAAATTTATACTTTTAGTTTTAGAGCTCTTCCCACACGAGAAAAATGTCTGAGCGAACAATATCACTCCCAACAACAAAAAATTCATCTTGGAAACCTGTAACGAGAAAAATATATGTAATTACTCCTGTATTAAAAAGAACACTTTTAATCACATAAAATAAAAAAAAAAATTCCCTCACTTCTTTTCCTCTCTTTTCTTTTTAATTTCTTAGGTGAGCCAATGGTACTATTCTCTCATCCGTGGGTTGGGATACGTTTTGAACTCTAAACCTATTGGCCGTTAATGTTTCCAAAATGTTAAATGGGCCTTCAAACTTAGGTGTTAGTTTATAATTGAGCCCTTTTCGTACATGGATTTGAATATAAACGTTATCACCCACGGTATATGTTTTAGTTGGTTTCGCTGTTTTATCATGATTCCTTTTCATTATGATTTGTGATTCTTCTAAATTCTTTCGAAGGATATCATATCGACTTATACTTGCATTTATACATTCTTTTAAAGGATTTGATAGATTAGTTGTAGGCGTTAATACATGGAAAGGCGTTCTAACTGGGGTACCATACAATGCTTTATGTGGTGACATTTTAATTGATATATGATATGAATGATTCAGAGTACTCAGTGCCGCCGGTATTGCAATATCCCAGTTGGGGTCTGATCCCCCTAGTGTTACTCTTAATATATTTAATATCTTCCTATTTGCTCTTTCCACTAGCCCATTCGACTCTGGGTGATATATCATGGTATTTATTTTCTTTATGCTGAGGAATTCACACAATGAGGAAAGAAAGTGATTATTAAATTCACCACCCGAGTCTGAGATTATCATGTGTGGAATTCCATGTTTACAAGTGTAACACTCGTAAAACTTCCTAGCGCATTCAATCGCAGTTTTAGTTTTAAGCGCTATTAGTTCTGTATATCGAGTTGAAGCATCTATAATTACTAAGAGGTGCTTATTTCCTCTGTCTGACTCGTAAAATCCTGTTAACAAATCTAAATGTATTCTTTCAAAGGGTTGATTGGGCACGGGATAAGCTCCTAGGCTGACAGGTGTTTTCGTATGCCCTTTGTTTTCCTGACATGTGCGACAATTAGCTATGTGTCTTTTTATATCTATAAGCATCGTATGCCAATAAAACAATGATTTGGCTTTCTGTGACACTAATGAGAACCCCGGGTGTCCATGTAATGGATTTGAATGCAACCAATTCAGGACAGTGGAAATAAGTGAGATTGGTACTACTACCTGGTCGTTAGTTACATGTGGTGTATTGCGGGTTTTCCTTGTCACAGTCCTACACAGAATATTATCTTTGATTATATAATTCTGCTGCTTATACTTTATAAATTCCTTTTCCTTATGATTGCCTTTCAAAGCATTTATAATTGTTTCTATTTTCTGATCTTTTCTTTGCTCAGTCTGTAACAATTCAGTGCTCCAGCCTAAATCTTCTTGTTCAGATATTGTTTTTACAATAGGCATGGATGTTGATATATCTATTAATTCAGCTAAAGGCTCTGTACAAGATGACACGGGGTTGCGTGATAATGCATCCGCAATGATATTTGCTTTCCCAGGTAAATACCCGATTCTTGCGCCAAAATCTTGAATGATCAAATACCACCGAGTTCGTTTAGGGCTCTGGTTGAAGCTTTTAAAGAACTCTGTTAGTGGTTTATGGTCAGTAAGAACCTTAACGGGATAACTGTAAATTATGAACTTAAAATGCACTAGCAAATTAACAATAGCTAGCCCTTCCTTGTCTATTACTGCATACTTACTTTCGGAAGTTCTCAATTTTCGAGAATAGAAAGCTATCGGGAAAAATTGTTTATCATATTGCTGAAGCAATACCCCTCCTACTCCTAAGTCTGAGGCGTCTGTTGCAATGAAGAATTCCTTACCGAAGTCAGGAAATTTTAAGATAGGAGAACTACACAGTTCATCTTTCAAAGTATTAAACGCCTGTTGATGTTGCTCAGACCATATGAAATCTACGCCCTTCTTCGTAAGATCAGTTAAAGGAGCGGCTATTATTGAATAGTTGCGTATAAAACGCCTGTAATATCCACTACAACCCAGAAATTGCTGTATTCCCTTGACATTAGTAGGTATGGGAAAATTATCATGGATTACTTTAAGACCTTGGCTTGACACCATAAAACCCAAATATATTAATTCTGTTTTGAAAAACTCACACTTACTAATCTTTACCCTTAAATTATGTTGTCTTAATCTCTGTAGTACTAGTTCTAACTTACGTAGATGTTCTTCTAAGGTGTTGGAAAAGATTACAAGATCATCCATATAGGCATGCAATATATCCCCTAACAAGTCTCCAAACACTATGTTAATCATTCTTGTAAATGTTATAGGAGCACAACGTAAACCAAAAGGCATCCGTAAAAATTCATAATGTTTATTCTGACCTAACAAAGACAAAATATCGTCAGTACATGGCACTGGGAATCGATCAGGGATTGTTTCCTCGTTTAGACGACTAAAGTCGACGCAGATACGCCATGTTCGATCTTTTTTCGGTACAACTATTAAAGGAAAATTATAAGGGCTGTTTGATTTCCTAATGGCTCCTTCTTCTATCATTTTACCTACTTCATCATTTATTTCATTCTGGAATTTCATAGGGAGTCTGTGCGAGGGTACATAGATAATTTTCTGCTTGTCCTTTAACCTTATTTGATGCTCGATCACATCTGTTTTTCCTAAGGATCCATCCGTAGTGGAAAAAACATCATGATATTTCGTTAAAAGTTCAAAAATTTTCTGCTGAATTTCTTCGTCTTGAATGTCTTTATTGATTTTATTTTTAATAGATCGCAAAAGGGATTCATCCGCAACTGATTGAGAGTGATTGATTTCAGCAACGGTAAGAATACGATGTTTATAAACTTCTACATCCAAGATATGTTGATTTTTGTGAATTACTAAAGTGTTATTTAAGTGATTACAGACTTCAATATTACATTGTTGATGTGAACCTACTGTATAAATAGCTTGTGTGACAGACAATCCGTTAGTTTTCGAAGTATTGGAAAGGATTAATATTTCAGATCCCTGTAATGTTTTCTTTATTTGAACTATTAAATTCGAAGGTACGTTTGGTTCGATAGATTGTGTGCAAGATGATATTACGGGTGAACGAGAATTCTGCTGGGTCGCGTATATTATTTCTTTATTAGTGAGACAAGTTATTGGTTCTTCAACGTACGTTACGGTTACATTTGTCGTCTCCTTTTTATCCAAAACTGGTTTTAAGGTATTAGAACACTTATAGAATTTCCCTTTGATATACACGCCGTGCTTGGCAGGAGCTAAGATAATGTTTTGATTTCCCATGGATGGGTATCCTATAATTACAGCTGGATACATATTAATGTTTTTTACAACAACAAATGTATCGGCAAACGTGCGTTTACCGACTCTGAACTGAACATGAGTTATGCCTATGACATTTAATTCATTATTTCCTATACCCGAAAGTTTAATTCCGGATTTTTCAATCGGAAAGTTCGAAAACAACAAATGATGTGTCTTCAAATCCATGATATTACGTGGACTACCAGAGTCAAAAAATAACGTAAAGGATTTGTGTTCTAAATTTACAGCATATAAGGTTGGCCGTAACTCATTTTGGCTTATTATTGTATGAATTCGTTGCAAATCTACGGGAGCATGCACTGTTTTACTTAATTCGGCCGTGTGTTTCATAGGAAAATCTATTGTCTCACAATTATCTGATAAAACATTAAATTGATTATTCAATACTATTGATGTTGACATGAATGACCTTGACCCAACATCACTCTCTTCCCCTCTAGAGTTAACTATGTGGTATTTGCTTTGCTCTGCACATTCTGAAAATTAGTCTGACCTTGCGAGGTCTGGTTTGACGACCCAGGCTCAGCGATATTCGAAGAAGTGTTTGTTTGTTTTGGACTCTGAACTGCATTGACATTTGGTTGTTTCTTCTTATTGTTAAAATGAGGATTTTTCTTTTTATTTCCATATAGAACTGACTGTGGAATTGACTGTGTATTTCTGGGATTCTGTTATGTCTTACGCGAGTAACATTGGCTATATGAATGGGTTGCACTGTTGTGAAACGAGCAGAATTTCGTTCTGCAGTCCGCGCTTAAGTGACCTTGATGTTTGCAGTTATAACACGTCATTCCCGCTAATTGACTGCTAACTACGTTCACTGTTTGTGGCTTTGTTTCATTCCTTGCAAAAACTTGAGTTAACACGGGATCGAGATCTGGGCACTTGGACATGTGTTTCTTTATCTGTTTATAGACATCCAATTCCGTACTTGCAGGCGTTAACTTCTTATCAAA
>NC_090747.1:12107304-12109804 GCF_036898095.1 Palaemon carinicauda
ACACTCGTAAAACTACCCAGAGCATTCAATCGCAGTTTTAGTTTTAAGCGATATCATTTCTGTATATCGAGTCAAAGCATCTCCAATTACTAAAAGGTGCTTATTTCTTCAGTCTGACTCGTAAAATCCTGTTAATAGATCTAAATGTATTCAAAGGGTTGATTGGACACGGGATAAGCCCTTAGGCTGACAGGTGTTTTAGTGTGCCCTTTGTTTTCCTGACAAGTGTGACAATTAGCTATGTGTGTTTTTATATCTGTAAGCATCGTATGCCAACAAAACAATGATTTGGCTTTCTGTGACATTATGGAGAACCCCGGGTGTCCAAGCAATGGATTTGCATGCAACCAATTTAGGACAGTGGATATAAGTGAGATTGGTACACTACCTGGGCTTTAGTCAAATGTGGTGTATTGCAGGTTTTCCTTAACACGGATCTACACAGAATATTGTCCTTGATTATATAAATCTGTTGCGTATACCTTAAATATTCCTTTTCCTTACGACTTCCGTTCAAAGCATTTATGATTTTTTTTTTTATTTCTGATCTTTTCTTTGCTCAGTCTGTAATAATTCAGCACTCCAGCCCAGATCTTCCTGTTCAGATACAGTTTTAGCAATAGGCATGGATGGTGATATATCTATTAATTTAGCTAATGGCTCTGTACAAGATGACTCGGGGTTGCGTGATAATGCATCAGCAATGATATTTGCTTTCCCTGGTAAATACCCGATTCTCGTACCAAAGTCTTGGATGATCAAATGCCACCGAGTTCGTTTGGGGCTGTGACTAAAGCCTTTAAAGAACGCGGTTAGGGGTTTATGATCAATAAGAACCTTGAAGGCATAACCGTATATTATGAACTTAAAATGCACTAGCAAATTAACAATAACTAGCCCTTCCTTGTCTATTACTGCATACTTACTTTCTGAAGTTCTCAGTTTTTGTGAATAAAAAGCTATCGGAAAAAACTGTTTATCATATTGCTGAGGCAATACTCCACCTACTCCTAAGTCTGAGGCATCTGTTGCAATGAAGAATTCCTTACCGAAGTAAAGAAATTTTAAGATAGGAGAACTACACAGTTCATCTTTCAAGGTATTAAACGCCTGTTGATACTGCTCAGACCATATGAAATCTATGCCCTTCTTCTTAAGATCAGTTAGGGGAGCGGCTATTATTGAATAATTGCGTATAAACGCCTGTAATATCCACAACAACCAAGAAATTGTTGTATTCCCTTGACATTAGCTGGTATCGGAAGTTACGGGTAGCCGGCACCTTATCGTGGACTACTTTAAGGACTTGGCTAGACACTGTAAAACCTAAATAGACTAATTCTGTCTTGAAGAATTCGCACTTAGTAATCTTTACCCTTAAGTTATGCTGTCTTAGTCTCTTTAGTACTAGTTCCAGTTTACGTAAATGTTCTTCTAAGGTATTAGAAAAGATTAAAAGGTCGTCCATATAGGCATGAAATATATCCCCTAGTAAGTCTCCAAACACTATGGTAATCCTTCTAGTAAATATTATGGGAGCACAACGTAAACCAAAAGGCATACGCAAAAATTCATAATGTCCCCTGGCTGTCTTAAAGGCAGTGTATGGGATACTATCTTCTTCTAATGATATCTGGTGAAAGCCTTTAAGTAAGTCCAAACTGGTAAAATATTTATTCTGACCTAACAAAGATAAAATTTCGTCAGTACATGGCACTGGGAATCGATCAGGGTTCGTTTCCTCATTTATGCGACGGACATCTACGCAGATATGCCATGTTTGATCTTTTTTCGGTACAACTATTAATGGAAAATTATAAGGGCTGTTCGATATCCTAATGACTCCTTCTTCTAGCATTTTACCTACTTCATTATTTATTGCATTCTGGAATTTCATAGGGAGTCTGTACGAGGGTACATGGATGATTTTCTGCTTGTCTTTTAACCTTATTTGATGTTCTATGACATCTGTTTTTCCTAAAGATCCATCCATAGTGGAGAAAAAATCATGATATTTGGTTAAAAGTTCAAAAAATTTTTGCTGAATTTCTTGAATGTCTTTATTGATTTTATTTTTAATAGATTGCAAAAGGGATTCATCTGCAACTGATTGAGCGTGATTGATTTCAGCGACGGTAAAAATACGATGTTTATAAACTTCTACATCCCAGATATGTTGATTTTTGTGAATTACTAAAGTGGTATTTAAATTATTACAGACTTCAATATTACATTGTTGTTTAGAGCCGACTGTATAAATAGATTGTGTGACGGACAATCCGTTAGTTTTCAAAGTGTCGGAAAGGATTAATATTTCATATCCCAGCAAAGTTTTCTTTTCTCGCACTATTATATTTGAAGTTATGTTCGGCTTGATAGATTGCGTGCAAGATGATATTACGGGTGAACGAGAATTCTGTTGGGTCGCGTATATTATTTCTCTATTATTGAGACAAGTGATTGGTTCTTCAACGTACATCACTGTTTTATTTGTCGTCTT